>NC_142317.1:35402857-35567500 GCF_054855325.1 Carica papaya
TACTTGAATTTAATTGAATGTATAAATACATGTTTATATATATAAAAAATATATAATTAAATATATTTATATATACAATAAAATAAGAAGAAGAAGAGTTGTGCGGCTCTTCTTAAATCGGTGTCGGGTAGAAGAAGAAGAAGAAATCCTAGAGAAGAAGAAGAAGAAGAGTGAAAAGTGTCAGGTAGAATGATTTAAAATGAAGGGTAATTTTATAAATAATAAAAAGTATTAAGAGTATAAAGGGAAAAAATTATCAAACCATCCTGAAACCACCGAATCGGTGGTTTGAAAAAATAGGAAAAATCATAGTTTTGAGAATCATGAGTCAACAAACAAAAAATCACGTTATGTGTTTGAAAGTGCAAACAAAGAGAAAAAAACCATAAAAAAATCATACCATTATTACTGAAACATCATCCAAACAGGCTGTAGGGGGTTAAGACATGGTGACCCTCTATCTCCTTTGCTCTTCATTGTGGTCATAGAAGCCTTGAACATATAATAATAAGAGCTAGGGAGTGTAATCTATTTAGAGGCCTGGAGATTGGAGTGCAGTTCCAAACCGAGGAGATCACTCACCTATTTTTTGCTGATGATGTAATACTTTTTTGTGAACCAGAGGTGAGAGCCTTGTTAAATGTAAAGTGTATTTTGATCGACTTTTAAGCAGTATCAAGACTTAGTATCAATCTCACTAAATCAGAAATGGTGAGACTGGGTTTTGGGGGACCCTCGGAGGATTTGGCAAGGGCTTTAGATTGTAGACTTGTTTGTTTGCGAATCAGGTATTCAGGATTCCCTCTTGCTGCTAATTATAAAGAGGCAAGGACATGAGAACCAGTGGTGGAGAGGTCCAAACAGAGATTTGCAAGGTGGAAAAGAGCCTTTCTTTTTAAGGGAGGGAGACTTATGCTTATTAAGAGTACTCTGGGCAATCTACCAATATATTCTATGTTGTTATTTACCATCCTAGTGAGGGTGGCCAAAATGCTGGAGGCCATCCAGAGCAGATTTCTTTGGGGTGATATGGAGGGTCGTAGGAGATATCATTTGGTGGCATGAGGTGACATAAAAAACACTAGCTCTTGGTGGAGATGAATGAGGCCTTGTAGGGTAAGTGGTTGTGGAGGTTCTTGACTGAGGAAGATGCCCTCTGGAGAAGAACGGTTGCAGCTAAATATGACATGGATGAGAAGGGTTGGTTCACTAGATTGGGCTCAAGACTGCATGGGAAAGACCTTTGGAAAAAGGTTGGACTAGGTAGGGATAATTTACAGGTGAAAATCAAGTGGAAGGTTGGGAAGGGAGACAAGATCAGACTTCAGGAAGACCTGTGGTTGGAGGGTGGCACACTCAGAGAGCAGTTTCCTTAGATTTATACTATAGCCCAATAGAGAGAGATCTTGATTTGTGATTCAGTTGTGGAGACTGAAAGAGGAGAAAAAGAATGGCAGATTTTAGTGCAGGAAAATTTGAATGATTGAGAGATCGGTGAATATGAGAATGGTTAAGTTCTTTATTCTATGTGACGTCGGATGGAAGTAATAACATTCCGCTTTGGAGCCTTACAACGAATGGATCTTTACAGTTAAGTCACTTTATAGGTAGTTGTTCAAGTCATTTCTTTTTTTATCTAAAAAAAAAGGTAGCTGTTCAAGCATGATGGTAACAGTTACACTATCCCGTCCAGACAGATTTGGAAGATAAGAGCCTCACCCCGAGTTTCTTTTTTTACATGGTAGGCTAGTAGGAAATGTATTTTGACAATTGATGAACTTAGGAGACGTGACAAGGTTTTGGTGAATGCCTGCTATTTTTGTAAGAGAGCAGGGGAAGACTTGTAACCTAACCATGTTCTGCTATGGTGTCCAGTAGTCTACAAACTCTGGACCTTGGTCTATAACCTTCTAGCTATCAGTTAGGTGATATCAGGTCCTATGAGAGATGAAATTTGGGTGTTTAAAGGGTATGGGTGGAAGGAGGAAACAAGTGAAGTTAATTCCCCTTACCATCTTTTGGTTGTGTGGAAGGAGAAGAACAAAAAGGCATGTGCTGGGGTTGATGATATTGATGGTTTTGACTTACTCAAGAATAGATGGTTCTAGACTTTTGTTTTTTTGTTGTTGAGTATCATCTTCATTCTATAGAGGATTTAGGAATTTTATTGACACTTTAATTGAATTGTAAATCTTTGTATATAGGCGGGCATCCCCTTGGTGCAAATATTAATACATACTTTGCAATTTTTATTTCAAAAGAAAAAGTGATCTTTCCTTTCCTCCCCATTCCTTGCCCATAGAAATTCCTCAACTTTCAATCATACTAGCGGGAACCTTAAACAAAGACATGTAATAAATAGGGATACTAGAAAAACATGCCTGAATAAGAATGGCCCTACCTCCCAACCAAAAGACTCCCTTTCAGATTTTCTATTCGCCTAAGCACTTTACTAACCACTCCATCCCAAAACAATTTACACCCAAAGTTACCACCTGAAAGAACAAACTCACTCTACCTAAGCAACAAGCTCTAAGATCCAGAATGTATCACATTTTCTTTTTTGTTTTTTTTTTAGTATAACAACTGGCCCTAATGATATAATGATCTTGTTCATTTGCTGAGATTAATAAAACATACTCTTTTTTTAATCATTACCTGCTCTTGTCAATAGATTAACATAGTTATATGCATGCTAAAATGATTAAAAGTTTCTAGAACATTAGGAAGGATACTATGATTGTGATAGAGCATAATGGAGACTTAATATCTTATCTTCCTAAAATGTTTCCAATTCTAAGATTACAAACATGAACATTTCTGATCCAATTTGATTGATAGAATGTTACAGTCCCTACTGATGGATCTCATTATGAAATGATTAACATGCAAATCTGCAGAAAGTTTTTAATGCTTTTGAGTTTTTCTTCCTTTTCTTGTCTCTAAATTTGTTTAAGGATTCGTAAGAGAGAAACTTACAATCTCCTAGAGTTTAAAGTGTTAGAAATAATAATTTGAAATTATTATGTTAGAATGCATATAGGTTTATTGAGGTTATTATTTGATAGTTACAATTCTTATGTCTATTAGAATTTCTAGACAATTAAGTAGTTTTATGGATGCTAGTAATTATTTAAAAAAATCTTTTGGTATTATCCCATTAATTAGGAATAATTTAGATGTGTCTCTTGGTTACTTTTTGTACCTATAAATACCTCCTTATACTTGGCATTTGAAAGCAAGGAAAAAGCTATCTTTTTTTTTTTTGTGAAATAGAAAAGTATATGAATATATTAACGAATTACCAAGGGATGCAACTCATGTACAAATGTATTACGAAAGGAAAAAACTCTCTTCTTATAATTTTCTTTTCTCCAACAAAGTGATCTTTCTTTCTTCAACATAAGGTACTCAAAAACTTTTTTTGATAATTGTTCTGCCTAAAATTGAACAGCAACAGCATAGGACTTTTTTACAAAATGAAAAAAGCAGCAGTTGGAAGCAGTTTGTGGTTTGTCTTTTTATTAAATAATTGAATGTGTTGATCTTAAGATATCTCTGTTTCTAATTACAGGACATCGAAGGAGATATCAGATTTGGAGGGGGAGCTTTTAACCATCAGAAATTTGCTATCGACTCAGGCTACTCTGATTCATGGTTTAGTTGATGGAGTTAACATAGATTCCTTATCTGTTAAAGCTTCTGAATTGTCTGCTGCAAATAGTCCATCAAATTTTGAAGATAGAGAACCTTCAGATCTGGAGAAATGGGTAGCAGAATTTCCTGATCTCCTTGATGTTCTATTGGCTGAAAGGAGAGTCGATGAAGCTATAGAAGCCCTTGATGAAGGAGAACGTGTAGCATCTGAGGCAAAAGAAACAAAATTGTTGAGCTCCAGCGTACTTGTGTCACTGCAGACTGCTATAGTAGAGCACAGGCAAAAGTTGGCTGATCAGCTTGCTGAAGCTGCTTGTCAACCATCTACTCGCGGTAATGAACTTCGTGCAGCTATATCAGCTCTTAAAAGGCTCGGGGATGGCCCCCGGGCACATAGTTTGCTTCTCAATGCACATTTCCAAAGATATCAATACAACATGCAAAGCCTTCGGCCATCAAGCACCTCATATGGAGGAGCATATACTGCTGCCCTTTCACAGCTTGTGTTCTCTGCTATAGCCCAAGCTGCTAGTGATTCTTTAACAATTTTTGGTAGCGAAACAGCTTATACTTCTGAGCTTGTGATGTGGGCTACAAAACAGACACAGGCTTTTGCCCTTCTTGTTAAAAGACATGCATTAGCTTCATCAGCAGCAGCTGGAGGTTTAAGAGCCGCAGCAGAGTGTGTCCAAATAGCTTTAGGCCATTGTTCATTGTTGGAAGCTCGTGGCTTAGCACTTTGTCCTGTTCTCTTGAAACTCTTTAGACCTAGTGTTGAGCAAGCCCTAGATGCCAATCTAAAACGAATTGAAGAAAGTACTGCTGCTCTGGCTGCTGCTGATGATTGGGTCCTCACATTCCCTCCAATGGGTACCCGTCATTCTAGTACAGCATTTCAGCATAAGCTCACAAGTAGTGCCCATCGGTTCAATTTGATGATTCAGGTGAACAATTAATTCTTGATGTGAATTGATTTCAAATAGATCTGGCAATAGCTTTTTACATTGTACAGTGAACTGCATTGCAAAGAGTTGATAAATATTTTTAGTTGAGACTAGATTTCTTTTTGGGATTTAGGGAAACGGGTATAAAGTTACGTTTCTATCACAAATAGGCATTAAATGGGAATATTCTCTACTCTTTTGTCGGATCTCATATTTTGCTTCTGCAATGTTTTCTATTGTCTTCCCTGCTATAATTACAATGTTTCTTGCCCAATTATTTTTTTGGTGTGGAATAGCGGAAAAGATTTTGTCATGAAGTAGGTACATGCATACTGACCCTGATTTTTACAGTTTTTCTAATTTCTTCCTTGCCTTGGTATATCTTTTTGGAATTTTTCTAGTGCTTCCTCTGATAACAAATGGTTATCTGTCTGCTCCAGATTATTGATGTCATTATCTGCAGCATCATCAGATATCAAGACCATTGATTGATGATCAATAGAATATGCTCCAATTTGTTTCTGTTGCATATGATGTTTCTGCCATTTGATTTATTTTAATGTATGGTTTACTTGCTCTTATAGGATTTCTTCGAGGATGTAGGACCTCTCTTAAGTATGCAGTTGGGAGGTCAAACACTTGAAGGTTTGTTCCAAGTGTTTAACTCGTATGTGAACGTACTCATAAAAGCATTACCGGGCTCAATGGATGAAGAAGCAAATTTTGAAGGCTCTGGAAATAAAATTGTGCGAATGGCTGAGACTGAAGCACAGCAGATTGCCTTGTTAGCAAATGCATCATTATTAGCAGATGAACTACTCCCACGTGCGGCCATGAAGCTTGCTCCTCTAAACCAGTCTAATTACAAAGGTGATAGTCGGAGAAGATCTACAGATAGGCAAAATCGTCACCCTGAACAGCGAGAATGGAAGAGGCGGCTTGTGGGTTCAGTTGACAGATTGAAAGATACATTTTGTCGGCAACATGCACTGGACCTCATATTCACAGAAGATGGGGATAGCCATCTTACTGCAGATATGTACATAAACATGGATGGAAATGTTGATGATGTGGAGTGGTTTCCATCTCTAATATTCCAGGTATTCCAATAACTACTGTATAAGTATCTTTTACTGTTTTTGTTATAACAAAATATATTTCCTATATGATCTGTTAGAGTATAGTCTTTTTCTGTACTGTCATATTCGTGTATATATTAGTTTTTATTCTTAGTTTTCCTTTCATTATCATAAGTATCTGATGCAGAACGATAAAATCCTGATTTGGAATAAATTTTCTATTAATTAAGTTTTTCATAATTATTATTAGGATGAATTATTACCTACTTATCCTATACAAGTAGATTTTATGTTATCAGAAACTCGGGCAATTTTGGTAGATTTTAAGTTATTTATCCAGACAAAGTTTGGGCGTATTACATTACCATATATATATGGAAAAAAACCGTAAATATGTAAGGGTTTAAATAAATATCAAACTGCACAACAAATATGCTTTAAACATTAAGTGAATAATAATTCCTCCAAAATACATTTGTACCTCGAAACTCAAGAATCAAACTCCTGGAATAAGAATAATCTCTAAATCCAAATCCAAAATAAAGTTAGTAAGTTCTAGATTTCGAAATTGGAATTTCACTATCACTCACAGGTGTTAAATGATTTAGTCCTGATTTTTTTGTCATTTAGTCTCTTCTTAATTCAATCATTCCATTTGTCTTCTCTCCTCACCTTTCTGTTCTCAACAAAAAAAAAAAAAAAAAAAACAAGCTAGCCTCTGAGCAAGAGTGACACAGATGGGTTTTTGGATACTTTTTGGTGCATGACCACCTTTTTGTCTTTGTATATGACCATTAAACTATTGGAGATTGTTGCATCTGACTTATGTCTTAAAAGTTCATGTAAGCAATGCATACAGATACATCTGTAAGTTGTTCCAATTTTGTGATTGTGATTACATTGTTTTGTGATTTTATGGGGATTGAAAAGTAGATGGAACAATGTGTTTCGTTCTAGGTTTTTATTTATTTAAATGTTTAATCTCACCTGGCTTCTGGCTTTCTTAGTTGCTTTTTTTCTTACATTAAATTTTCTCCGTTCACAATCAATGCTACTCCCTGTTATTGTGATGGCCTCTCAGTTACTAATTTTACAGATTATAAGTGGACTTTAACAAGTTAACTATTTCTAGTATGTCTTAGTTTAGTTTTAGCTCTCTGATATTTTTTTAGATATACTGCTGGATTTCTCCTTTTCTTTGTAGCACTTTAGGTTTAGAATTTTTGTCACATCTGATGTTTTGTTCTGGTTATGTTACAATTCAGGAACTATATGTAAAACTAAACAGAATGGCAAGTCTAGCAGCAGATATGTTTGTAGGAAGGGAAAGATTTGCTACATTGCTTTTGATGAGACTTACAGAAACTGTCATCTTATGGCTTTCTGAAGATCAAAGCTTTTGGGATGATATTGAGGATGGTCCAAAGCCTCTAGGTCCTCTTGGCCTGCAGCAAGTATGCCAATCGGTTGTCTTTTCTTTTACAGTTCCCGTGGAAATATCAGAAAACTAATTAACTTGTACCATTGGCAGTTTTATCTGGATATGAAGTTCGTCATTTGCTTTGCATCCCAAGGTCGCTACTTATCAAGGAATTTGCATCGAGTTGTCAATGAGATCATATCTAAAGCCATGGCAGCATATGCTGCTACAGGGATAGATCCATATAGGTATTGTAGTGATGCAAAATAACTCTGGCAGTCTTTTATTTGCAAGCTGCTTGGTCTCGTACTGAAAGAACATCCTATATTTGTGCGTAATTTAATTGAAACTGCTTAGTCACTGGTTTTCTATTGCTGAGATTTTATTTATCCTGTCAGTGAACTGCCAGAAGATGACTGGTTCAACGAAGTTTGCCAAGAAGCAATGGAAAGATTAAGTGGAAAGCCAAAAGCTATTAACGGAGATCGTGATCCGAACAGCCCAACTGCTTCGGTGTCGGCACAGTCAATATCATCTGTGAGATCCCTCGGGAGCACCTGAAATCATGTTTGCTCGACCTCTGTAAATTAGACGGGAAACGGATTCACAATGGACTTGCAAGCAAGTCACACCATGTATTCATAGTGTGGAAATTTCACCTTTTTTTTTTCTTTTCATTTTTTTTCTTCATTCCCATGTTTGTAGGTTGATGTTTGTGTGGTTGCAAATTTAGGTTACATTTTTTCTCTGGCTTCCTGATTGAGTTGTACATGTTGATTGCTTGATTGAGTAGGATCTAGTCATACACCATTCTTTTCATCAATGGTGGAATTCTACCTTTAGAAACTTTGGTTTAATGAAAAAGGGAGAATTATATTATAGTATTAAGGAATATATTATATAGTCGGAAAAATAAAACAGAAGTTACTAAAAGAGGGTTGCAGCTGGGAAGTTGGAAGAAGAAAGAATGAACTAGAAAAAAAGAAATCTGTTATTTTCTTGTTATTTATAGTGTGCTGATTGAACTTTAACCTTTAAAAACATCGAATGCACTCGATTTAATCCTAATAGGAAAATTTAGAATTTCAGAAATGTAATTCTTCTAATAAACCAGTATTCATTTCAAGAAGAAAGAAAAATTCAATAACACCAGCATAAAAATTCAATAGCATCCATAAAAACGAAGTGGTAACTTTTTCACCGAATCAACTTTTCTCTCGGTGAGAAAATTACTAACTAACCACGTAGAGCTTAGACTTGAGGCTTCGAGAACAACAAGAAAAGAAAGAAAAAGCTTGTGTATGATTTATTAATTTTTTTTATATTTTTTTTAAAAAAATAAAAACGTAGTGTAATATATATTAACATAAGTATCAAGAGAATACCGTCCATTTATAAAAAAATAATTATGTATCAATCAAATGATCGATAACATTTTCAAAATCGTTGAATCCATTAATGTCATGATTTCAAATCAAAGAACAAAAAATTGTAAATTCACTTGTCTCTAATGTTAGTGAAATCTCTCTCTAAGTCCATCAAAATTTCTCGTGTTCCTTTCCTTCCGCACCACTCAAAAAATAGATGGGATTAAGAGAAAGTGAGTTTTCCTTTCTTATATGACCGAAGATTTCCTTTCTCCTAGCCTTCCTAACAGCACTCCAAACAAGAGCTAAGATGCCGATACTTTCTGTGGCAACATGTCACACAAACGAATCATCATTGCTTAAAGAATTCTTGCTATCTTGATTTGTGATTCAATTGAATCGTAATGGCGGACAAGGCTTTACAGAAAGTGCCTTTGAAAAAATTTGCACCCATGTGAAAATTCATTACAAGTGGGTGGATTACAATAAACTTGTATATCAATCATGTATCTAGGTAATTTGGAGACTGGATTGTCCTGATAAGCTCCTTCAGATTAGCCAACAGATGTCGCGGTCCTAAGCTCTTAACACCAATGAAATTCAGGAGTTGCTCTAAATCCTGCAACAGTTTCCAATCATTCAATAAGCCAAGTAAAATTACAGCCAGGTTACTTAAAAACAGCTACTAGCGGTACCCATGCCAGTTAGTTAGGTATCGCCCAAAAAGCAGTAGTGAAAATCGCATCCACCTCAACATTCCAAGTTGCAAAAGCAAGTTCAATAATTATCAAGATCAAACATATATCCATCTAAGATTTAGGACCGCAAAAAATATATTTTTTCTCTACAAGGAGAAAAGCCAACATAAAACTTCTATATCCGAGAAAATAAAGCAGTAAACAACTTTTTTTAACATAAAGCCTCTGTCAATGACTCGGTGCAAGACGAACTTCATTTAAAAGCACTCAAAACACTCTGATATCAGACGCAATCCTGATCTATTAAACGTTCCTAGAACCAATCTGAATTTTGTATCCTAGTATAGAAGATGAAGTATGATGCCCTCATGAACATTAATCACCTAATAGCTGGAATAAATACACAATAGCAACAGGGAAAAAAGTTCCTGAAAAGATCCCCAGCCTCCATTTCACACTAGAAGCAATCTTGACAATGAAGATTTCTAATTCAAAAAGAGATTTGCATTTTCTTCACACACCAGTACTGGCCATTTGACTTTTCAGCATATTTGGTTCCCGATTTTATGGTACAAACTTGAGCTTTCAGCTTTAGCTCCTATTCTTTGAAGAAGAAAATACAAGTAATGCAAACGACGCACTGAAATGGTACAACTATGTATAAAAAGAAGGGAATACAAAAGACAATTCCAGCATAATTTTTCAAAATTATTTACTAGAATAAGGTTCCTACTAGAACTATTAATAACATAGGATTTTACGAGAATAGAGTTATTATGTTTTTTTTTATAATTATTTCTTATTTATTCGAAAGTCCTATTCTGTAAGTGTTTTTTTTTATTCCAGTCTTGTTAGCTTATGTAGACACTTTATAGGCACGCAGGTGACTTAACATCATTAAATAGTCTGCCTATGAATAAATTACATTGATGTTCTCTCATTAATTAAGTGCCTAAACCATGTGATTTTAGTTGTGCAACCCTGTGATTTTTGGTTGTTGCGAATCCCCATTTGTCAATTGAACTTTCTCTTTTTCTACATCTTCTTGAAACCCTTTTCCATTATGCTACATCACTCTTCTATTTCTCTCTCTTCAAGCTTAAGCTCTTAATTAACTTCTAATCAATAATGGGAATCAAGGAAATAGAGGCCGGAGTTCAAGAAACAATCACACGCAAATAACTAATAAATAATCCATGCTGTGATATAAAGCCAGAAATATAACCAGAAAAGAAGAGATTTCCTTCTTTTTTTTTAAAAAAAAAAAACCTCTTCTCAAGGATGGAGATATTAACAGCTTGAACGGAAAAGGAGCAAGTTCCAACGCCCGAAGCCAATGATACAAGTAACAGTATATCAACTTCAAAACAATCATATAAATACATCATCTGCATATGTACCTTGTTTAACAAAAATACAGCATAAGCTGCTCTTGTTGTGTCTTGACCTTCCAGAAACAGAGGAAATTCTACAGGTTTCACATTTCCAGAAACTGTTATATCTGACAAGTAGTCAGACAAGGTAGGCTCTGTCGAAGGAGCGTAATCATTAATATATGAGCGTGAACCACCAAAACGTAGAGGATACCTCAAAGGAACTTTCAAATAGGAAGATACAAGTAAAACAGCCTACAATAAGAAAAAGAAAGGAACTTAGTGAAAATTTTTAAAATTTTGTTTTCTTTTTACAAAATCAAGGGGGCAAATGATATTAGAAAACCCACAGCCTGAACAAATTTGGATACAAAAATAAATAGGTAAAATAACTAAATTTCTTATGGCAGAAAGCATTTGTAGTTTATATTATTTGACACTAAATTTATGATATAAACATATGCAAAAGGAAGCATCACATGGGTTGGCAAAAGATGCCCCCTTGATGCCAAAATTCATAATTTAGATCAAGATATGAGATAGGAACCAACGTGGGCAACATATCCTAAGGCAGTTGAAGACCTCTGAACCTCCTTCTTATCAGTGAAAAAGCTCATCTTTGTAAAAGGAAGCACAGTCAAACGCAAACCTAATATTGTCAACGATCCTTGATTAACAGGTTTAGATCTCGTGAAATTTCCTGTGAGAACCAAAAAAAGGAATAGAATGAAGATGAAATTCTCAGTTTTGGTTTAGAGATAGAGGAGGAAGAAGCATTGATATCAAGCTAGATAGTTAGCGAAGCAGATCTCTGATACCAAGAGAGGATCTATTGAAACAAATATAATATTGAAAAACATTGAACAAACACGAAAACTAGTAAATGCTTATTAAGCTGTTCCAAAGCCTAGTAACTGGTGGAAACATGAACTAGATCTAGAATGTCTTTCTTCCAGTGAGCTTTAAGGAGCAGAAACGCAATTCATCTTATTCCAGTAACTTAGGTGATATCATCAAATTAAGAGAGAAAAACTAGTAAATGCTTATTGAGCTGGCTTCAAAGCCTAGTTAACTGTGGAAATGTGAACTAGACCTAGAATGTCTTTCTTCCAGTAAGCTTAAAGGAGCAGCAATGAACTTCATCTTATTCCAATAACTTACGTGATATCATCAAATAAAGAGGATATTTGGGATTGCTTAAACAAATGTGCTTAAAGTAGCCGGATGCTTTAAGTTATTTATAGAAGAAAAATTTTTATTTAAAAAGTAACCATATGTTTGGATAAAGTACTAACTAAAAGAATTTATTTCTATTAAAAAGTTCATAAAAATATATATATATTACAAATATTTTATAGTTTACATTATAAATAAACAGCTATGCATTTGGATAAAGTACTAACAAAAAAATTTATTTTTTACTAAAAAATCCATAACAATATACATGTTACAAATATTTTATAGTCTACATTATTATATATGTTAGAGAATGTACATTATATGTAATTAATTAAGGTTACACTAAGCTAAAAGGTATTATAGTAAAATACACCCTATGTAATTAATTGTTGATATACTTTCTTATTCGCGATAACTTATATATATATAGGATCATATTATGTAACAAAACATAGAACACATAATTCTTTACATGATATCAGAGCTATAGGTTAAGAGACTCAAACTCTTTTAGAAACTATAATCGACCTTCATTACTGAAATAAGAAAAACCTAAAAGGAGTCAGCCTTCATAGGCTGTTATAGTCACCATCACCACCAGTTTTCATAGCTTATTACCAAAATAATTTATTAGGATTGAATCTGGTTAAAGAATATTGTGGTAAAATACATCCTATACAATTTTCTTTTAAATAAAAAGTATAAGATTATATTAACAAGCACCAAAAGAGTGCTAACCCGTACACAAATTATCTACAAATCTAGAAAAATATCAACAAGGTCTTAAAATCCTTCATAAGATAGAGTATGACCCAAAATTATAAGTCAAGAGTCTGAAACGAACTATTCTTAATTCTCTCAAAATCTCCAACATCATCAATCCACTCAAAAACTCTTTTATTCCTCTAATTCCAAATAACCCAAAAGATAATAGCGGGATTAGGTCCACATATTTCCTCCGGCCACAGATGCCCATCCATGCCCATAATTCATTTATAACCGAATCCGCTATCGCCCAGCTGACACCTAGTAATCCGTAAACCATATGCCAGAGCTTTTATTGGACACCATAGAAGAACATGATTGCAAGATTCTGCATCCCTTTTACACAAGTAACAACTATTCACCCAAGTTATTCCCCTCCTCATCAATTTATCAATGGTCAAGGTGCATCCCCTTCTAGTGTCCTACATAAAGAACGTCACTCTGAGAGGGACTTAAATCTTCCAAATTTGTCTAAAAGGGAGTCCCTGAACCAGAATATTCCTGCTTATAGAAAGATATGACCGAAAAGGAACTTGTAGTAGTAAGACTCCATAAAAGTTGATCATTGCTACCATCCAAAGTTATGAGTGACTAAGTTAATAGAAGATTCTCATACTCAACAACCTCTCAATCATTAAGGTTCCTCAACACATCTACCTGTCACTCTTTTTATCCTCTCCCAATTTCTTTGAATGAATCATTGATCAAAATATCTTTTTGTTATGCTATAGAAAATATCTATGGGTAATGTCTCTAAGGACTCCAAGCTCCAGCCATCAATCCTGTCAAAAGTTGACTCCATCACCTTTGCCAACCCTTCATTTAATACAGGCCTGGAATCTATCCCTTCTCATACAAATTTTTTTCCACATTCCTCTCCCATGCAGTCTTGACAATGTTTTGGTGTACTGTCCTTTTTCATTAGTTCTGAAATTTGCGTCTATCACCCTTTTCCACAAGGTACCCTCTCTTATCATAAATCTCCAAAGTCATTTACCTTGTAGGGCTATATTCATCTCCACCAAGGATCTTACCCCTAAACCTCCATACGGAAAAGGCTTCTTAATCTCCTCCCAGGGTACCAGATGATATCTCCTATCCTTAGAATCACCCATAGAAATCTACATTGAATAACTTCCAACTTCTTTACAACACTCACCGGAATAGTCAAGAGAGACATATAATTTTCAGTCATTCCTTATTCTCGAGACTTGTACATATAGAGGTATATTATTCAATAAAACATATAACACATCGTTCTTAAAAATATATATTGTTAATTTTAAGTGGATATGAAAGGGTAGTTAAGTAAATTTGTTACATATATATAAACCAAACAAAAAAAAAAAAGAAAAAAAAAAAATGGTTAGGAATGAGGTTACCTTTGAAGTCACTTTTAATAACCTAACAAGCAATCTGTTTTTATGTTACCAAAAAGGAGATTGGAGCAAAGTGCATAAAGCTGCTTATAAGCATGACATAAACAATCCTAAAGATCCTCTAAAACCAAAAGTCAGTCACTAGATTACCATTAAGTAAAGGCAACTGGATGGTAAGCACACAACAGCACAGAAGCAATACAAAACAAAAACATTGAGGAAAAAGAATGTTATGATTAAAGTAAGATGGCACTGTCATTAACCAATCTACTGGAACCTGGAAATGATTCAAGTTCTTGCTCCTCTGCAGGTCCAACCAAGATCTTTACAGGATAAAGTAAGGACACTTGTGATATCATATATTGTTGCCTCATTCGTAACTTCCTGTGCATATTTTTCAGGTGTGCATAACCTCTTTCTCCAATCAGTAAGCTATTTGATTCCTGTGTCAAAAGCAAAGTGCAAAGTTTGCCACATGTTTAAAACTCCAGTAACATTTGATTAATAGAGAGGAAAAGAGGAGGGGAGAGGAAGGTGACCTTTGATCTATTAAAAGCAACTGATGGCCATCTAATATATGGCCGTATTTCTTTTCTTTTCTCAAAGGTATATGACCATATTAATTATTGTAATTCCAGCATTATATTTAAACCAATTTTTGGTATAAGAAGCATTATTAGAAGGAAAGAAAGAGAGAATACCCAATAGGAGGATACGTCTCTTACAGATAGATAAAAGGGACCCACAGGAGATGAGTATTAGCCGAAAGCGAAGACAAAAACAACAATCTATCACATACCAATAGGGGAAAGAGGAACAACAATCACATTATCAAATTGGCACATAGTCTAAATATTTTTTAGCAGTTAAAAATAAGTTCATATAATATTTAAAGTTACAATGATTAAAAAAACCCCTGCAATACCAAAATACCTAATCCTTTTCTCCCAATTTTTTTAAGGTTCATCTTCTCCCTCAATAAGGGTATGTGAGAAGACGCCAATTGGCATGAGTTGGTAAAGCTCTTTATAAAATTTGGTCAGAGATTACCCATAAAATTTCTCTGGTTCTCCAAATGGGAATGCAGAAAGTTTGGCTTCAACCTTAGTATATCCATAGAAAATAAAAAAATTAACGAGAGTGAATATCCAAAAAGGGTTGGACCTAACAATTTCTCGGGTTTATGCATCTCAGCGTCTTTGTTTCAGTCCCTTTTCCTCAAGGGCGTTAAGTTATCTTCACCAGCGACGGTGAAAAACCATGTGAAACCTAATTCCAGAGCTCATTTGTGTCATCAGGGTAATTACTTCTTCAACCTTGTTCTTCTGGTAAATATCTTTGTACTTGATGAATTTGCTTATATGGGACTTAGATTTTGGTCAATGAATCTTAATTCTTGAAGTTCAAAACAGACATGAACATCAGAAAAGAAATTGGTAAGACAACAAAATTAACCTTGAAAGCATGCTCTCACATACTGACAGAGAAGAAGATGAACCTTGGAGCATTTGGATTTTTGGGAGAAAGGGATTAGAGTAATTTGGTAACACTAAGGCTACTTTTAGTAATAGCAATTTTAGACATTAACTTTCTTTTTACTGTTAAAAAAATAATTTTAAGTTGAAAATATACGAACTAATTACTTCAATAAAAAAGTAAAGCACCAACTTCATACACTCATCAATTTGATAAAAATGTAAAAATACAAGGGGATATGTCAACTAGACAGAAAATTGAGCATTTTATATACAGATTTTGTAAGTAACTGGCACAAGAACAGCAAAAAAAAGAGGGACCCGATTAACTTTTATGATAAAATGGTGCAGTACAGCTAAACAATCAAGAGTTTATTGGCTTTAAGAAAAAGAAAAAGTGTGCTTAAGTATTAGATGCTTATAACAAAAGGCACCATATCAAAGTTAGAAAATAAAATAGTTACATGTCTCAATAAAAGTGTGTATTTAAAAAATAAGCACTTATTTCGTTTTGGTAAAAAAATATATTATCTATATATATAAGGATGCTAGGTAACTAAATATGTCAAGACAATAGCACTTTCAATAAATATACAAAACCTGGGGTAAAAGTGCTCTTTTTATGTTTAAAAGACATTCATAAGCACCTATTTGTTACAAATTTACCAAATATATAAAACCACAGATCTTTATAGGCAACTTTTAAGTAGAGCCAACACCCCCTAAATAAGAATATCCAGAAAGACATTGAATAACAGAGGCTTCACATCAAACAAAATCAAGTGGATCTGTGTAATTACTTCAAATACAAAAGCTGCTCCCACTAAAATGAGCATATGGATTTTGGTTTTTTTCCAAAAATAAATAAAGAAATTAATAAATAAAGATCATCTGGCTTAAGACAAAGTTTCCACCTTAATCTCCAATAGTAAGCAAAAAATATTAGACCTTCAAATTATGTTATTCCCATGTTCTAGAAAATAATAAAAGTTGCATATGCTGATACGTCTGCATATCCAGGAATTAAATCACAATTTCATTTTTCCTGCCTGTAAAAGGTCTTAGCAAGCTTGCAAACATTTCCATGGAACGTATCACATCAATATCATTTTAGCATTTGAATTGGTATACACAGCTCATTTTAAGTGACTTATATCCGATATAACAAACCAGTATATACTAAAATAGAAGACAATAATCATCAAGTTTTATGCTTTCTGGTCCCTCATAATTTATGACTTTTGACTTTTTTTATCTAACAAAACTCTTTTAACAGTGTCTTTTTGAATGCTTAATATCTAGAGTTTACTATTCTTTGAAAAAAATAAAAATAAAATCTAGAGTTTACTAATATAGATTACCTGTGATTGCTTCCTTGCCATAGAAAGAGCTGTACCAGCTACCAATAGAGATCTAACTTCAATTCTAAGATTTTCCTCTTTCTTTTTAACATCCTCTGCAGCTACCTTGCAATGCACTGACATGTTTCCCATCACCAACTTTTTAACCTCCAGTTTCTGACGCATTTCATCTAGCTCATTTGACTGACTCATTGACACAGCTTTGACCTGCCCAAACATGTTGCCGCCCGCTAATCTGCGGGACCATCAATTGAGGACAAAGAAACCCAAAGAAAAATTGACAGGAAACTAATAGTAATATTACTCTTAACAAAATAGGACTTTTTTTTTTTGAACTATAACAAATAAGACTAATATAAGTAGAAAAACTAAATAATAGTAAGAATAAAATCCTAAAGTTACTAAAACTACAATAATAGACTCCTAAATAGTATAATAATTTTATATTTAATGGAATTACGATCTCTAGTCAATTTAGGTTACTCTTTTTGCATCAATGTTACAACACCACACATTCTGCTAAATAAAATGTAAAAAGAAATATATTCTATGCTTTCACTCATAATATGGATCAAATAAATTTTTCCGTATGAAATAATATAATGGAAAGTAAAGCATATTCTTTTTCTTAGAGTAAAATATGAATTATATACATATGAGCGCCAAGAGGGTGCAACCTGTATATAAAATATTTACAAGTCAATCAAACATATACTAGGTCCCCAGCATCCTCGCTAAAATAAAGCAGATGACTCCTAATCAAAAAGCTTAAGATCTAGAACCATGCATCCTTAAAATTAACAAAATTAGTTCAATCCACAAAATAGTGCAAAGTATAAGTTCTGAACACCATGCAACATTAACATTAGTCCTCTGTTTCCCTGCCATAAAAGAGAAGTTTATGGAATGTTGAGACGGAGAAAATTGAGGATGTCTGGAGGAGTTAAATAATCCTTCCAAGGAGTTGAAGATTTTTTGTTGAGAATTCTGAAATTTTTTCTGGATCAACAGACAGAATTTATATAGAGGAGACCTTTTTGATCTAGTTGATTTCAATAGAATAGTTGGTGCACTTTTTATATAACTTGACCTTTCATATATACCCTTGTACGAAGGCAGAATTTTGTGAATAATATTAAGGAAAAACGAAAAAGATGGGGGAAGGAGAGGAAAATAACAAGACTACTTCCAAGGAAAGGGAAGCATCTCATAAACCCAAGACAGACTCATTTGGTTTCTCTTTTTATACCTAGTTGAATTTGAAGCTTACTTTTGATATTAGTCTTAATATGTAAAATTAGAACATAGAGGTTTTTTATCACCTTTCTTCCACCTTGAACTCCTTAAAAGGAGAAATTTCCAGTTTCTACTTCTCCAATTGGGAATTGGAAAGATATTTCAGGATGGAAGTGGACATATATGGAAATTTTGTTGTATTTTTTCTAGTACAGGTCAAGACTTACTAGACATTGAACCCACATTCTGAATTTGAACAGAAGAGGACATAACCATTTGGACAAGTGCCTAATGGTTATTTCAAGTATATATATTAAGATCAATAAGAAGATTAAGTTTAGGAATTAGGTAGGAATTGAACCAAAAAAATGGGCTCAAGTTTCCATTACTTCTTTGAGAAGTGACTCTGGTTTTCTTTTTCTTTTTTTCCCTCAACTAAAAGGTGTTTTACATTCATCTTTTCCAGAACTAAGAACTATATACGAAGTATTCTGATACACTTCCTACTTTCTATTCCGTCTGTCTCATTTAGCAAAAAGAGATTATACCTACCTGTAAGGTGTGAAAATAGAGGACACACACCAAGTCAACGTAGTTAGTCCGCTAACTAAAACAGCTTTCTTTTGGAGTATGGCCTTAAATGCTTGGCCCAGCGGCTTCAGTAATTAGTTATCACAACCAGAACATGATAACATCAGCAGAAGAAAAACTCCAGATTCTATCATTCATCATTTCAGGATTTGAAATCCTGGAAAATTTTGGTGCCAAACAAATTAATTCTTTTTTCTTTTTCCGATGGATAATCAAACTCTGTTGACTTAGTTCTGAAGAATTCTACATCTGACAAACCACATTCCCCATTTCAAAAATTGAGGTCAGAACTACCTTTAACTCTCAGGAAAAATCCGATTGAATTTCTATATTTCTCCTTTTCTCTCTGCAAGTAAACACCACAGAAGCAACTCTAATTCAATAAAACACCCAAATTCTCCGACCTTTATTATTCTAAGCTAATCAGCAGTTAAAAAGACGTAATATTCCACTAAAAATAAAGACTCCTAGGAAACATCGACATCACAACAAAACAAACCCTACCTGAATATCCGATTCGAGCTTCCGTTGAAGGCTTTCTTTCTTTTCCTTAGCTTCTTTAAGGGCGGAAGACAGACTCCAAAGCCGCGCAAGCTCCTGCTCGAAATCCTCCCATTCGATCACTTCCGCATTCTCTTGATCGGAATGCTGTGACTGTACAGAAGGTACAAGCTCTCTTTCCAGTTCCATCGAGAATCGAAGAAGGGACTACAACGTGCGTATTCAAAATGCGACCATGGCTCAACCTCATCGTCCTACGGCAGCGAAGAGTTTCATGACGGCTGGATCATTCTTCGGTTATGGTTTTCGCGAGAAAATTACTGTTATTTTCTCGCGAAAACGAGTACGGATTCCGGGAATCACCGGCAGTTGGTTTTTCTCGGTAAAGGCCAGGGAAAGGTTGACAGGTGTAAGACGAAAGCTTGGGTTGGTTTTCTGAGGGTATTTGTGTCATTAGACCTTGTTTATAAGTGCAGAGAGTAGAGAGCACCTAGGATTGATTGCTTGCACGTGGGCCGTTGATCCAGCCCGAATCGATACGATCCGACGACCGACTAATGATCCCCGGACTCGAAAGGGAGCGTCTCGATCTAAACTACCTTTGTCTACCATGATAGATCGAGAAGGTAACATATCGAACTAGAATACCCTAATTGAAGTTGCTTTTATTTCTTAAATTATTTCGATCCGTTCATTGTTCGATTCATCTTACAGTTAATAGAGACAATAACTATTAGAATTGACGGTAAAAAAAATATATTGACTTCACTATTTTTATCTTATTACTTTTTATATTTAAATTAATATTTTTTACGCTTGTAATTATAGTATAATACATTTTTTTTTTTGTTATAATAACAAATTCTGATCCTGTCGGATTCAGTTAATGAAAAAAATAAGAATTATCGAGATGGGTTTAAGTTTGCGCTTCTAAAATTTATTCAAAATCTAATTGTTATATATAAATATATATATTTTAAAATTTAAATATATTTATATTTACATTTATAACATATTATATTAATAAATATAGTTATATTTATATTGATGAATATAATTTAATATATATTATTTATAATAAATATATTTAATTTTTATTATTAATATAAATATAATTATATTTAATTAATATAAATAAAATTATCTAATCAAATTCAAGTTGAATTATAAGTAAAATGGATAAGATTTGGAAAAAAAAAAAAAAAAAAATCAAGATTGCCTTTAACTTCCGTTAAAGATAACTCGTGATATTACGAGGATGAGCTGACAGCTGACGTGGCAGGCTCAGAATTATCTCGAAGACAATTAGGGTTATGCCACGTGTCATTAGGGTATAATTTTATGCAACTCGCTGACACCTAATCCGACGCCACGTCAGTAGGTCCAAGACGCGCTGCGTTCGAAACTCGTGTGGCTCTCTTGGAAAACGACACCGCATCACCTTTTGTTCGCTCTGTTTTACACCACGTAAGTACGTGTTTGGCTTCGTCTTTTCTTGGTTTCTTCATTGAGGGAAAAGAAGTTGGAGAAATGGAAATGTTATTTTAAATTAATTAATTAATTATTTATTAAAACTATGTATATTGCAATAAAATTAATTAATTTAGTTTATCAAATAAAAAATATTATAAAAAATTCAGATTTTTTAAAAAATTTCAATTATAGAAAATAAAAACTATTTATTATACTAATAAAAAATAAATATTAATAATAATTAAGATAATATAGACAATTATTGAATCTAAATTTGTTAGTGGATTATGTGAAATATTAATTATTATTGAATTGACTAATTATTTTTTATTTATATAATTTTTATTATATTTATTTATAAAAAATTATAAATTTAAATTAGTATGTATTTATTTGTTAATAATTAAAATAAATTATTAAATAATTTTTTACACAAGATAATAATTGAAATTGAGATATTTAATATAAATAATAATATAAATAACTATGGAATCAAAATTTATTAATTTATTAAGTGAATTATTAATTATTATTGAATTGACTGATTATTTTTTTAATTAATATTTTATTTATTTTATAAAAAATTATAAATTTAAATTGATCTGTATTTGTCGCGTATATATATTAAAAAATTAATAAAATATATGGTATGTGCATATTTAATTTTTGGTCTAAATATATTTAATTAATTAGAAAGAAATGGTGATTTTTTTTAAAAAAAAAATAAATAAAGAAATGGTGGATTAAGTTACTGAAATTCGGTAGCCAAACAGAGCCTTAAGAGAAAGAGAAGAAGATGAAGTGTCGTGATGATGTGTCTGGACTCTGTTCCACCTCAGTAGATCCGCAGGGAAAGTACATTTCTAGGCTAACAAAGCCAACTGCCATCGCGGCAGAAGTACCTTCTGCTGCTTCTTACGTTAATTCCAAAGTTCTTCTCTCGCCATTACAACCTCCACAATCCATCACCATTTCCTCATTCTCAACTTCTCCTCCAAATTCTACACCATGCCGCCTCTCAATCTCAAACAATCCCCTTCCCAAACCCTAACCTCCACCACCGCCGCCGCAGCTTCTTCTACCTCACAAGACGCTCGGCTCCTTGTTCGCGAAACGCTGCGTATTAGCGCTAATCTGGCATCCGCGCCTCCTAATCACGGTTCTCCGTCTCTCGCTAATCATCCTGGTGAATCCGTTTCTCAATCTCAGCCTCTGCTTTCTCTCGAGGGAACCAGATTGCGAGGCCTCGTGGAAGAGGAATTCGTCGATTCAAGCTTTAGATTGATCTGTTGTGAGGAAATCGATGGCCGGAGATGGAGGTACGTTGCCGAGAAAGACGCCGCCGGTGGTTTTAAAAAGAATTCCATACGTGCCATTAGTTTGCAGACTCCTCAGGCTCCTGTCGATGTCAGTTTCTGCTTCTTCATCACTCCTTTAATTTTGCCTTCATATTTTATATATTTTTGTACGTGTATCTGTTTTTCTTTTTTTTTTTTCTTGCCTGGATGTTGCGTTGCCTTTTCTGAATTCCATTTTTTTTAGAAAAAAACATGTTCACATATTATTCAAGTGATTCAATGGGAATTTTTGCTTGTTCTTTTTGTTTTCTTCTCCTTGCTTGAATTTGACTTAGTTTCACCGTCATTTTTCTTTTCCACTCTGGTTTTATATGTTTATTTTGAACGAGTCAATATGCAAAATTTAATAGATCTTTTTGGAATGTGATGATTCTGAGCTATTGACATGTTGTCCGTTGCTTTTCTTTTTGTGATTTTTCCATGGAATATCACTGTTATTAACAATCTCATTTTCCGTTTTACCACCAGTAGTGATGTACCAGAATCTCTGCTTGTTAGTATAGCACAGAAGAACTGCTGATCAGAATGAATTCTCTTAACCTGTATATTTCACAGTGCAGTTGCCTGCAATGCAGGAGATTATGCTACAATATTGACATGGAGACATTAATCTCTTGTTTAGCTTATATATTCATTTCTCTTTTGGAAACCTAAGAGTAAGTTCCATGCTCTGTAGTAGAAAAATATCAAAGATAGAGGGCTCCACCATTTTAGCTCTAATAATGCCGTGGTTCACTCACTCCGTCTTTTGCTGCAGGAGTTGATGTCGTTCATAAGATCCTATGTAGTACCAGAAGGCTTTCCTGAGAGTGTAACTCCATCTTATGTGCCGTATATGACATGGAGAGCTTTGAAGGTGTTTCTCATAGTTTGCTTTTGATGGAATAACCAAAACAAGATATTGTTTCGGAAGTGTTAAGGGTGTACATGCCCCGTGTTGATTTTGTTCACTAGAATTTTGGTACTTGAAACTGCTGTATTGATTGTGCTTTCATTTTTGGTAGCACTTCTTTGGTGGAGCAATGGGCGTTTTCACAACACAAACCCTTTTGAGCTCAGTTGGAGTCTCTAGGAACAGGGCTACTCCTGCTGCTGTTGCTATTAACTGGATTCTCAAGGTAAAACCAATACTTCAACTTCCAGTTGTATCTTGACCTCTAAATGGTATTACAATGTCCCTCAGGTCACAGGGAAAGTGCTGCTTATTATGATTCATTTGGTATTAGTAGTTCATGGGCAAAAATCAGGATGAAGGAGTAAATGTCTAAAAAGATACTATCTTAAATTATTTCTCTTTTACAGCATGACTCTTCCACCATTAATTCATATTCTTTTCTTCCTAATCTTATTCCATGTCAAGATTTTCTGAGAGCGTAAAAAAATGGAATTGATTCTTTTTACCATTTTTAAGTAAGAGTTTCTAGCTACCTAATTTCTTCACTCTTTGGATTATGGTGGAAACCAGGAAAAAGGTTAATGCTTTGGATGTTTTGGAGAGAGAGAAATAGAAGAGCCTTTTATTTTCCTTTGAAAGAGAAATAGAATAACTTTTTTAGGGTTGGCCCAGTTCCATTTGTCCATTGAAAGACTTTGCATACTGCTATACTGTATTTTTGGCAGATGGTTGTTTGTGTTAGAACATGCAGTTTGTACATAGATCATATAACCTTTTCCCTATCTAGCTCTAGTAATTACCTATGGTGCACCTCCTTGATTGCCTTGAATATTCCCTTTCTTTTCCCTATAAAACAAAATGCAACTTGCATCAACACTCCTCATTTGCGTCAAATATAACTCAGTTACAATGTTTAAGAAAAAAAGTATGTGCCTTAATATAGGCACCAAGGGGTGCCATGTACAAAATATAAAAGTTTATATGCATTTTTGTTACCTGTGTTTTTTAATTTAGTTTGTACAATGTTTATATACATTTACAAAAATGAAAATCTAGGAGATATTGTAGGAGAAAATCTAATCAGATTAGTCTAAATCAGTCTAGAATCAAGGATCCTAATCCGAAAGGCGATCATGCTAGAATTGGAAAAGTTTGATTACGATTCCCTCAAATCTGGAATCCTTATCACTTAACAACTGTTTTGAAACAGAAAGCATGTGTTCTGGTAAGCAAGTGGTTGTTCTTTTTATCTTGCGACCCTGTTTTGTAGTGGAGTATAGACACATAAAGGCTTATGAAGAATTCCTTCCTTTTGAAAGGAGGAGGTTAAGGCTTGGTTGAAGTAATCTTGGGCATTATCAGTTCTAAAACATCTAATTGTTACCCCAAATTGTGTCTTAATCATGGTATGGTATTAAGGAACAGCACGATTAAGTTTAGTTTTAGATTTCAATTGGAAAAATCTAAGTAACCCGAGTACGATCATTAATGAAAGAAATAAACTACCGTGCCTCAGAGATGTTGGGAGTATTAGTGGGATCCAAACATCACAATGAATCAACTGAAAAGGAAAATTACTTCTTTTATTACTAGAAGAAAAAGGTTACACATCAATATTTTTCTAGTTCAAATACATTACAGTGTAAACTTTCACTATTGCAATTAGAAAATAAAGAGGGAAACATGACATTAATTGTAGAGAAAGAAGAGTATCCTAGTCTCTTGTGATACAACCATAACTTATCTAAATGTACCGGTAGAGAGAATGGTACTGGGTACGTCAGGTGTATGCAGGATATAACATGTCCCAAGCCTTAGCACGTACAATCATCCTCCCTGAGTTCTAGTCCCAAAATTTACAAAAAGAAAGAGATCACTTTACAATTAGGACAATGGGATAATTTGGTTACAATATAAGATTGGTGCATAATTTAGGTACATGGAGAACGTTCATAAAAGTAAGACAGAGATTAAGGTTTATTGTTCCAATTCCTGCTATTATGGTTAGTGAACCATCAGCAGTGGCATTTTCTTATTGTTGGGACTTAGAGCATAAATGTTACACAGCTTAGAAGAGTTGGTCATGTGGTTAGTAACTCCTGAATCCACGATCCATGACAATGCAAATGATTTATCTGAGGTGTGTAAACCACAGGAAATAAAAATCATACCTGAATGTGCTAGGAGACTTGTACCTTTAGGTTTTCTAAGTTGCTTAAGTCAGGTTGGCAGGTGCTCAATTTCTATCTTGAAATCACAGGTCTGTGTAAGCTTCTCCTCTTGGGCTATATATGCCTGTCCCTGACTCTTCTTGTATCCCTAATCCTTGCTAAAAAATGGTTGCTTTTCATGAAACCTCCAACACTTTTCTATGGTGTGCCTTGGTTTCTTGCAAAAGGTACACCCAAAATTTTCTATGTTCTTCCTGCTGGCAGCTGAGGTCGCACTGTAATTTGGTTCCTTTCCTAGTTGATGTGATTTGGAGCCTTTAATCACCATTGCAGAGTCCTTGGTGGTGTAGGATTCAAGCATAATCCTGCTTCTGCTTTCCTCAGCGTTGAGGATAGATATCCCCTCCTTAGGGATGATATTTCTTCCTTTCTCAGGTTATGGACTCACATTAATTCTTTCTATAAATTGGTATGATTTATCTTTCTCAACTAGTCTTTTCAAGACTTCTGTGCCTTTGTTGCTTTTCATAGTGATATTATGATATTCGTCACATTCTTGCAATGAACTTTTAGAAGGTCGGCATATCTTGTGATTGTCTTGTTGGCTTATTTAGTTGACGAGGTTTTGATGGTCAAATCATATATCTGAGCTGCATCTTTTCTTTTGGAATAGATTTTTGGGATTGAATTCGAGATCTCCTTTGTTGTAGATAAACACATAATTGTTTTACTAATTTCTGGTGCCATGAAGTTCCAAAGCCAGGTCATAATCGACGAATCTCACTCATCCCAAGAATTAAAAGTGGGATCTCCCTGCTTTTGGTCAAGTGCCTTAGATATGGTTTAGTTTTCCTTTGCCCTTTAGGGTAGTCCAGATTAGTTGGACCAACTCAAGTAATCTTTGCCATTGAAGCAGTATGCAATCTGGAATTTTACCGAAATTCGCTGCCATTCTATGCTGAGTTTCCTGTTGGGAAGTTTGTGCCAGTAGATTGAGACGTAACCTTTGGCGTCTTTCAAAATAATATTTAAGGAAAGTTAAGGTCAAATAAGAAGTAATAGAAGGGAGATTACTAGCTGGAATTTCCGAAGACTGAGCACAAAGGACCATGCAATCTTGTGATTGGCTGTGCAGGGAGCAATAGTGGCAGACAGAGGCTGTGCAGCAGGAGCAACCAGGAACGGACGCACAAAGGGGGGAGGGTGCTACTATGTTGTGCAGGTTGCTGGACGTGCGATAGAGGAAGCTGGGCGGTGGCTTGCGGCACAGCTGGCTGGATAGAAGCTATGCAGGTGCAGGTGTGCGGTTCTGGTAGTTGGCTGATTGACTGCTCTGGCTGCTTTTGTCTGTGCGGTTTAGGACCTAGGGCTGGCTATGAAGGCTGGTGGTGGTGGAGGTGGTTGGTCTGGTGGCCGGTGGTTAGAGTGTGGTGGTCGGTTATGAAGATTAAATCTCTTTAGAGTTTTTTTTATTTTTACAATAAAAGCCGAATCTGATACCATTTGGAGAATTAAGTGTTAATTTTGTTGAATAATAGGGGCTATATATATATTTTTTGAAATAGTAATAGGGCCTGTATATACAGGTTTATATGAACAATAAAAGCAAACTCATTTAATTACATGGGATGATATATTACTGGCATACACTTTACCGTAGTTGCTATATAAAATACACTTCCCAACACAATTCACTTCATTATTTTACATGTGGTACTCGCAGCACATGGAGTTAACATATTATATTAATAGACATGTGATGTAGTTATGGTTTGTTTAGGAATTATCGTAATGACGAAAAATTTCTCTAAAAAAAAAGATTTGGAAAAGAGAAAAAAATTGAATATATAAAATAAAAAATAGGAACTCAGTGCAGGATGGTATCGTTCGTGTAAGGTAACATTTTGTGGGTTTGTGTTGCATTAAATAGAATCAAAGTGAAAAAAACACTGTTGGTTACTTGTAAATATAATAATAAGTCTTAATATCCCCCAAAAGTGATAGGGAAATTTTGTTAATTTGATTTGAAGTTTGTTGAAATTTCTACCACTACTATTAATTAAACTACTAAGTGGATGTAATATGAGCATGTGGTACATTTAGTGGTGGAATTACATAAAAATATCTATTTCCTGAAGTTCTTGTGGAACTTGCATATGTTTTTTTTTTTAAATTTGGTAAATGTATGGTTAGGATGAGCTGAAATACTACAGGTAATAAGAATGCAGAAATGAGATGCAAAAGAATAAGTGCCTTAGACAAAAATAGATATGCAATATACATATATATATGTATAGGTAGATATATGACAGACACAAACACATATAGTATAGAAGTAAATCCAGACAAGGGTACTTTTGTCTTTCTCATCTTTCTCCGTAACGCAAACTGCAATTGTGAATGTTCCCAAAGAAAAAAAAGAACAGAAAAACTGCAATCGAGAATGAGTTGCTGCTTTCTGATTAAATCTTGAGACTTAGTTATAAAATGACGTGATTTATAAAGGTTTCAATCTAAATTGTCCAAAATAAAATACTGTAGAAATTTAGTTTCTGATTTGCATTTGTAAAGCTTCTGTTCTGTTATTTTAAAACATTAAGATGTTACATTGTTAAGTTAGAAGTTTGAAACATTTGCAGGATGGTGCTGGTCGTGTTGGAAAAATGCTTTTTGCTCGTCAAGGAAAGAAATTTGACTATGACCTAAAACAGGTATATTTACGATCTTTCATGGAAATGATTAATATTTATTTGAACTGTAGGTTGCTAAAGCAAGGTGTCTTGCAGTTGAGGTTTGCAGGTGACCTTCTTATGGAGTTGGGTGCTGGGGTTGAGCTAGCAACAGCTGCTGTGCCACACCTTTTCCTTCCTTTGGCTTGTGCTGCTAATGTGGCAAAGGTTTGATGACTTTCATATAATATATGCATCTGATATTGATCCGGTTCTCTACCAGCATCGGCCTTATTTATATCAATATCCTTCAGAATGTTGGTGCTGTAACATCAACATCAACTCGTACACCAATTTACAAAGCTTTTGCTAAAGGAGAAAACATTGGGGATGTCACAGCTAAAGGGGAATGTGTGGGCAACATTGCAGATCTGGTATGCTTGTAATATTGTTTGTTAATTTCTAATGAAAATACTTTCTGCAAATTTTGCATCATTTTAATTTCTTTTACATACCCTAGGTTTTTTACATACCTCAGGTGTTTATGAAAATTTTTGTGATAATTTCTTTGTTTGAGAGAATGTGTCCGATTTCTCTTCCATATTTTTAGTTCGGTCATTTTCATGTTTCTGTTTAGTAAAGGTGCATATAAAGGGAAAGGACAGTGCATCAATAATTATATTAACTGAGCCAGTACTATTAAGGACTTTTTTTAATGTTTAATTGCAATTAAGGTACATATCTGTAGGACTGAGCCTAAGTATTAGGTTATAGTAGAAGCTAAATGACTTATCTCAAAAAAAAAAGGTAGAAGCTAAATAACAAAATTATGCTATGGTTAAAAAAGTTAAAAGAATTGTGCTATGTTAAAAAAGTTGAAAAAAGTCATGCTATGGTTTTGGGTTTGGAAGATTATGTCTCAACATGGAGGTTTTGTATTATGTACGGTGCATGCTGTTGTGTTTTCATGGTATCTGTAAATTTTTGTGATTGATTCCGATGTAACTGAGGTTTTGTTGTGTGAAGTTGGGAACTTCCCTTTATTGTGTGCAATGTAATGCTATTTGATGCTTTTATTCATGTCTTTCGTGTTATTCCTGATACTTACTGAACTTTCAATACCTGAAGCTGGGAACTGGACTAAGCATTATGATCTCAAAAAAAAATCCTTCGTTGGTTTCTACATTTGCCTTTCTGTCATGTGGATACATCCTCAGCTCTTATCGAGAGGTGTGACTTTGTATTAATAATAACCAGTATTTCTTTCCACTTCCTCAGTTGTCTTTGTTTGTAGAAGAAGATTTTATTCTGCTAATACATTCTGTGAATTCTCCGCCAGGTTAAATCTGTAGTGTTGCACACATTAAACCGTGCTAGATTTACAGTAGCAGTGGACTCCTTTCTGAAGACAGGTTAGCATGTGGGATTTAAATCTCAAATAAGCTCATCCTCTTCCATTGTTTCAAATACTTAATCTTTGGTGGTAATTTGATGTTGGAAAAATTCCAAATCCTTAGCAAAATGGATACAATTACTGTTAAAATCACAGCTCGTGTTCTTTCATACGTTCAAATACTTGGTTGATGTGGCAGAGATTCTAAATCCTTAATAATATAGAATCCAGTTTATCCTAATTCCCAAAATTAAATTCCCTAAAAATAAAGGCGCAGATAGCATATGTCTTCACTCAATCACCGGGTTCCTCTATGTTCTCACTGGACAAATTATTGATATAAAGATATGTTTGTAGGCCTAAGGCTTGTTTTATATGTAGAGTGACTTGATTGATTTGGCATCCAACTGCAGGACGTGTTCCTTCACTGTATGAGGCTAATATGCAGGAAAAGATATTCGTTTTGCCATGGTTGAAGGACGGGCATGTTGTCCTTGGTATGTGTGGATTACTATGCCTTCTTTTCCGGAAGGTTAGGCATTGTATGGCCCTGTTTTCCCTGTGTTCAATTTGATGACTGTTTAATTGTTTTGCAGGATCAAGGTTTAAGGATGCATTCCAAGACCCAAGTGCATATCTGGCAATAAAACCCTTTTTTGAGGTAAACCCTTTTTAAGAGAATGATTTAAAGCCAAAATTTGTCTCTCTCTCTCACTCTTTCTGCAGTGGTATTTGATTTATCCTATTGATTGATGGCAGAAAGAGAGATATATGGTGACATACAATCCTTCCAAGGGCAAAGTATATGCGTTGCTCAAGGATCAGGCAAAGTCCGACGACATTCTAAAAGCAGCGTTTCATGTGAGATAATGGCTTACATGAATTACATGCATGTTTGCTTTAGTTAAGAAGTGTTTCCCTTTCACTGGTTTTAACGTATCTCTCATCACATGTTACAGGCACATGTGTTGTTGAATTTGATTCATTCATCAAACAGTAGTAGGTCCTTAGCCTGGAAGCAGGAAGATTATAATAACTCAGATTGTGTGTCTACAACATTCAATCTCGCATCCAATATTGCCGAGTCATGTAGGACAGTCTCAAGCTCATATGGGCCTTTTAAGAGTGAAGCTGCAGAACAGGCAAGTAATTTATTGCATTCCTTAAAAAAGTACTTCTTGCTGTACTTCTAGATGCTCTTGCTAAGCTGACGACTCCATAAGTTAGAAAAATGGTTTCTATCGATTTTTCTAGGTGTCCTACACTTTTTTACATTAACAACCTATTCACGCACTATCCTAAACAGCAGTCTACACTTTGGCTTCTAGTTTGTTCTTTTTTTGGGTCTTTTCCCTTTCTAAAAGTCTGAGCGGATGATGGAAGTGGCTAATTACAAGACACTTTTTGACTGTGAATTCTTTTTATGATATTTTTTGGCTCTATGATTATAAGTTGTTTATTGGAAAAGTTGGCAATGTCTGTTCTAAGGAAATGCTCAAAACGAGCTTGTTTCAGAGCTTGCACTTGTTGCAATTTCCCTTTCACATCTTCTGGTTCTGGTTTGTTCCATTTTTCTTTATCCGGTTGTCCGGAACAACAAAAAGATTAGTGGTAATTTTGAGGGTCATATTGGATGTTATGTAGCACAAAGAAAAGTGTACTGAGAAATGAAGGAAAGAGAAAAATAGGGCTGGAGGAACTTAGGGAGGGAGGAGGAAAGTGAAGATACCTGATCCTAATCTGTTTTTTTTTTTTATAAATAACAAATCAACTTATTTTAGATGTAAGCCTATGTTTGAAACGAACAGATTCATTAATGGAATTCAATTTGATGGAATTTAAAGATGTCTGGTTTTAATTCCACTTAAAATTTTTTTAGGAGGTTAATTCTCATCATTTTGCAAGGGATTTTCATCATTTCATAGTTAAACCAAGTGTGGGTTTTCAAATGAATCTTACAAATAAAGCTCATCTGTTCTTAATGTAGTTTAATATATGTGCATATTTATAAAATACTAAATAAACTTGCATACAGGAGATTCTAGGAGATCCTTTCAGAAAGCCTGTTATTCAATCTAGTGGTAAGAGGGTAGCTCTTTACCGTAACAGAAACTGGATCGGCAACTCAGATGTGAAAATTCAGTTAGTGGCATGTACATGCAGCTCTTGTACATACCGTAATCCTAAACCTCTAGAATATTTTTGCTTAATTGCCAAAATTAACAAATTTAAAAATTGCGCTTAAAACCCACAAATAGAATATCTCATGTAACTCTAAATAAAATGAGATGGGTGTTTTCTCTCTTGGCTGCATTATTACACGGTAATCCATTGGAACCTGGTTCCATTTCAAGTCCATTAGATGTTACAGACCCCAGCCATTTCTTGGTTATAATATGGAAGAGAATCAGATGAATAGTCATGTTAGACCTTCAAATGAATAAGAAGCCCTCAAATAGAACTTCTAATTTACCTTGGTGGAACCCATGTAATAACTATTTCCCTTGTTAGTCTACCGTTTTAATTTCATCAATGGCTATATTGGATTGAACTTGTTCTTAGAACCACCTAAAGGTGCTTTTCTAGGGAGTCCCAGTGTTTTGGTAAGGTATTCTCCTGTAGCTGTAACTTTTTTTGTTCGTTTGCTGGTATTGTACTGAACTTGATTTTGGTTTCATGCTATGGTGCAAAATGCAACATTGGATTACGGCAGCTTTGTTAATAAAGCACAACCAACTAATTTTGTAGGGTTGGAGAATGTCAGAATCACTTCTAAATCCCGGCAGAGCTCGGCTGTATTAACTGGTGAAACAATGCAACATATGAGGCATTTACATTTGTAAAAGGCTGTCTGACTGGCCAGTACTCGGAGTGCATAATTGAAAAGGCTTGAAAGTATATACATAACAACGAGGTTCAAATTATTCAAACAAGACCATGGGAACCATGGGCCTTGTCAAGCCGGTCAGTTCTCTGCCTTACACACCTGATAAAACTCTTTGCCGATGTATTTCATCATAGCAATTCCACATTCTTGAGTTACACGAATAAAGCAGGACAGCCCATGGAGTTGCATAGTGCAACATAATTTCAGTGCACACCTCCTCCACCTGTTTTTTTCCTTTTCAATATACATATATATACACACACATGCTTTGTGGAAAGTAGTGTTCTTCCAGTTTTTGTATTTAATTATTTTCTCCTCCTGGTGGGGTGCTTCCCCACCTTTTTCTTTTGGGTTGTTGATTTTGCTGTAGGGAGGTAGGTATGCTTCCCCTCTGTAATATATATATAGATTCCACCAAAATCCGAATTTAATATCAATGATAATCCATTTTCGATTGTTGCGGTTGGAAGTATTTTATAGCGAGTGAAAACTTGGCTTTAGAGCTTAGAATTCCAGAATTGAATCACACCATTCGACTACATTCTGTCTTTTGGAGCTGTATCTAGAATACTTTTCTCGTATAAACACGAGCTATGTATGACTCGCTGAGATATGTATATGCACAGTAGTAACTCCAAGCTCGGGGAGGGAACATTACTAGGCTTTAGGGTATATTACTCTATAAGTACTTTAGACTACTTTATTGACTTCAATCACATCTGGTCTTGCTAGCTTTGCAGCCTTTTTCTTTTTCTTCAAGTAAATTTGTGCCATATATTTGAGTGTGTTGTATAAACAAGTGTGTGCAGTGCACGTGTGCCAGCCTTTTATGCATACAGGAATTACTACCCGTATACATACTATAGCGAGTGCATTTAAGTGTCTTTACAGATTCAATTTCATAAATTTGATTTCTTTGTTTCTTGCTAGCTCTGCCACTAGAAGAGGCTATGTCTGACATTGATTGCCAGACGCATATTGGAAATGAATTGAAATACTTCTAGAGGCTTTTTTGAACATTTACTTCACTTTGTGTTTTGTCCCGTTCTGTGTGTTCGTCCACTTTTCTTTACCGGGGAAAAAATCTAAAGTAGGATTTGTTATATACCAGAAGTGTGTGTTTAAGTACAACAGTAAATTTATTTGGTACTTATTTGTTACATTTAACGGTGAAGTTTTAGTGATTTGGGTTAGCATTAAAGTAATGTTTTTTTTTTTTCACTGTAAATCTTTTCTTTTTTCTTTTGATGAAACAAAAATATATATATATATATATATATTATACCATTTTAGTCACCGAATACCTACCTGTGTGTATTTTAATTATTTATTAAGACCCCACTTTATAGTTTCTTCCCTCTTGAACTGTGACGCTGTGTGAGTTGCTGATATGGAATGATAAAACATTGTATTGTAATAGTGTAAACAGGAAGGATGAACAGCGAAAATCCTCTAGTCTTTTACTCTCAAATCTTCCAAACTCAATTCATAATTTGAGTTATTCCTACCCACAAGTGATGAAAGCCTAAACCAGCAACTTCACATTGATTATTTCTTTTTTCTTTTTCAATTTCTTTGTATGTTATCTTCTCGCTTCCAATATGATTGCTCGTATAAAATCCGACTTATTTTCTCGTCGATTATTCGATCGAAAGCATTATGTAAAATTTTCGGCCTCTTTTTTCTTCTCTCTCTCTCTCTCTCTCTCTTTATATTCATCCCACTGTGCCAACATTCGAATCAATAGATAACTTTTTCGAAGTTGCTCACAACTTTTTCTCTAGAGTTTTGCAATAAGAAAATTCTCGTGGTGTGAAAATCCTAGACTTAATTCTCATTTTGTCAACTCAATCGATAACTGTTTTGTGTTTTTCACTTCTCGTTTCAATTGGGAACTTTACAGTGGTTGTATTACAATTGAAGTTTCTCTGTATCTATACGTAGGTACGTACATACATTTGTGTGGATTCATGTACATTCTATCTACCCGTATCAGTCGTAGTGAAACTCTAATTATTGTTGTTGTGATTTGAATATTATGTAATGATCTGATAATGATTGCAGGTAGATATCTTTTTTGTGTTTTTTTTTGAATCTTCAGATGAATAATTAAATTTCTTTGCTTGAAATTTTAAATTTTAAAAAATTTAATGAAAATAGAGACGAAATTCTTTTTTTTTTTTTTTTTTTTAAAAAAAAGATAAAATTGTCAAAATTCATGACAGATAGATGCTTGTCAATAGCATGGGCCCCATCTTCTGAGCAAAGTCCTGTCGCAGACGATGCAGCCTGTGGTCGGTCTTCATAATTCAGAATTATATGAATTAATTTCCACTTTTTGAATATCGTTATTACATTTCAAATTAGTATACGTGCATACATACATACATACATATATATATATATGTGTATGTGTGTTTATATCTCTCTCTCTTTAATTTTCAATTTTATTTACTACCCTTATTAAATATATATATATATATATATATATATATATATTGACCACCTCCATATAAATCTTCAATATAAAGGGAGGGAAAAAGGGTTTTTTTTTTTTTTTTTTCTTCTTCTTTTTGTTTGAGAAAAAAAAAAATAAAACTTATTAGCTTCACACGAAATTCTTGAACGAGTAAAAAAAAAAAAAAAATTTCTATCTTTCTAATAAATATAATATACTGAACTCGTAATTTACTAGATATTTTTTTATAAATATTAATTAAATATTTTGGATTGTAATTAGAATTTGACGTAGAGAATTCTAATTATCTTTTTTATTATTAAGTACTGAGGAATTTTATATATTGTGATATGTTAAGATTGTATTCTTAAAATTCAAGGAAATAGGCTTTATTCTTTTTTTTTAAAATATAAAATTAATATTATGAAAATAAATAAATACCGAAAGCAAAAATTTAAATATGTTGGGAGAAATGAAAAAAAAATGGCAGGGAGATGATTTGCATGGCAGACATTAAATATGATTCAGATTATTAACCCCTCTTAAATGCTATATGGCCCTTTTGCCCTTTTACATATACATATATATACACACACATACATACATACATACATACATACATATATATATATATATATATTAATTTACATACTAGTGGTTTACGAAAATTTATACGTAAATAGTTTGCCAATTATAATATAAATTTGTGTTTTCACATTTTCTAATGACTAAAAATTAATTAGTTATGTGTGAATTTGTTACAATTTAATATTTAATATTTTTATTTCACTAATTAATTAATTAAATTAACAGCAACAAAAAGAGAAATTAATTTTTGTTAATTACATTAATTATTTTGTAAAATACGTAAATATTTTCTAATAAAAAAATAGATAAAAATTAAACATTTAAAAAAAAAAAATAATAAGTAAAAACCATTACGAATAAACTTGCAACCATAGAAATGTTAATTATCATATTGTAATAAGTATCAAATTTTGAGAATGAATATGATAATTTACCCTTTAATTAATTTAACATATAATAAGAAAAAAAAAAAGAGTATATACATACATATATATATATATATACATATATGTGTGTATATATATATATATGTAATGGGTTTCTTTACTTACATGAATGAAATTCTTTTTCATGGTTGGAAACTGTAGTTGGAAATTGAGTAGGTTGCAAAGTGGAGCAGGTGGAAACTGTATGTAATATGGTAGGTAATCTTTATAATATTAGGTGTTCAATAAAAACTAAGTAGTACTGTAATTCTATAACAATCCGATTTTATTTCGTAAATACTGAAAGTTCTGTCTTTCTCTGTGTATGAATACCGAGATCGAGATCATTAATTAACGAATATTCAGAAAGTTAAATCTCTTCTCGAATGTATTCTCGTATTTCTTTACGTTTTTATGTTTCTCTGAATTCTATTAATTCTTATATTTTCATGAGATTTAACGACTACTAATATGTTAATAAGTTAAATTTTAATTTTATTGAATTAAATATTATAATTTAATTACTACTGTAAAATATTATAACGAGTTTTATATTATCGGAAAGATTCAAAAACATTTTTAAAGGAGAATATGAAACTCTTAGAACATTCTTACTCCTTTATCCGAATCTAAAATAAAAAGAATGTTCATGGGTCAAATGATTATATTAATTATATGGTAAGATGATCATATATACCCTATATATATATATATATATGTATGTAGCCACCTAGCTACTTGTGAGCTATATGTATGGTCACTACTAAAGTAATAAATTAGGAGTACTAAACCTGTCTAAAATTAAAATTAATTAAGATCATCCAAACTTTGTGGAGAAAGAAAAAATTAAGTTCAAAAATCATACACTAATACACATATACATATAATATATATATATATATAATATACATATATATATAACTTAAATGTTCTTTTAAAAGATCAGATGAAGAAACTTCAGAATGAATTAAACAAATAAGAGTGGATGTAGATTGTACTAACTTCCAAAAGCTAAAAATTTTTATAGAGGACACATCAAGCAGTACACTTACATTACATACATGCAGTATACTAATACTTGATCAACACAGCATCTGCAGCCTTTAAATTTACAGAGCGTACTTATATGTATATATATATGTATATATATGTATATATATGTATGCATATGACGTCCAAAATTAAGGAATAATATTGTGGGATAATAACCAGAGACAATCAATTAAATGAGCTAGCTAGCTCTGAGTGCATACATTTTCTTAATAATTAATATTTCCAAAGCAAAATGGATAGATTCATGGAATCCCTCATAAAATTATATATCTACCAAACTCAACTAAAAAATCTGACTACAGTAAATCACAATATGTTTTCATTACAGAACATGTAAGTAGATAACTCCAAGAAACAACAAACACCCAGTTAATAGTTAACGAGTAAGAATATGAATATATATATATATATATATATGATGGGATAATAAATAATACCAAAAAGAAGGAAAAGAAAAGAAACAAAGAAAAAGAAGTGATGATCAAAGATCAAGACTTGATTAATTAATACCTTAATTTCCTAAATATTGATTGATTAAGGATGGTTAAAACACAAGGCTAATACTAATAATATTATGATTAAGAGAGATAGAGATCATGATGAGGATAATTTATATTATATATATATATATTTGTTTATATTATGAAGTAGGAGGAGTAGTGGTGGTGGCAGGATCAATGGGTGTTTCAGAAGAGTTTTTCTTAGCAAGATTATGCTTGTTGTTATGCATCCAAACCTTAAGAACTCTTCTCTTGACTCCAATCTCTTGACAAAACTGTTGAACAACTCCTTCTTCTTGCTTCTGAATTTTCCAGCCAACTTTCTCTGCAAAATTCAGCATCTTCTCCTTCTGTTCTTGGGTAAACTTTGTTCTAAACCTTTTCTTCACCATCTGATGATGATGATGATGATGGCTCGCTGCTCTTCCCACCAAAATCCCACCATCTTGATCTTGTTCATGATCAGATTGATCAGAAGGATTAGTAAAAGATCCTCCCATGTTGTAAGACATGATCATCTGGTGAGGTCTAGAGGAGATAAGAGTTCCTGTAGGATACCCTAAAGTTTCAGAGGGTAGAAGACTCTTATGGTGGTGGCCTAAGATGATTTTCCTGTTGAGATAAGAATCACCACCACCTTGCATTTCTTTTCTGTGAAAATTTCTGTGGCAGTTGCAGACTGAGCAGTTGAGAGCTTCAATGGTGCCTTCTTCTCCACTGGGCATGAACTCACCACACCCATCTGTGGCATTACCTCCCATGGCGGCTGCATGGTTCTTGAGACATTCTTTATACTTGATTACCATCACCTGCTTCGAATTTGTCTTGATGTTGTTGTTGTTGCTGTTGTAATGGTCGATTTGTAAGGAGGAAGGGGAGCCATTGTTGGGCATGTGATGATGATCATTATGATGATGATGGATGATGTGGGCACCATGGCTGTATGTTGTGTTTATTGGCATTGGCATTTCTCCTTCTTGACTTGAAAGCTCCATTTTTGATCTATCCCTAATTATTAATTACTTCTAAATTTGTTTTCTTTTGATTTGGAAAACAAAATCCAAATCAAACCCTAATAAAAAACCAAACCTTCTTCTTCTTCTTTAGTTACTTCTTCTTCTTGATAGTCTTGATCTTCTGGTTCAATTAGCTTCTAATGATGAAAGTTTGATGATGAAAAGGAAAAAAAAAACCAACAAAAACCTCCTGAAGTTTGACTGACAGTGATAAGGGCGACAAGAGAAAGAAGCAGCAATTAAATTAAACAAGATGATGCATGCAGGTAGCTCCACCAAAAATGGAAATGAAGAAACAAGGAAGGAAGAAAGAAGAGAATTAGTCGTAAGTAGAGTTTTGGGTTTTATAAATTAACAAGAGAAATTTTAAGAGAAAGAAAATGGAGAGAGTTTTTGGAGGTGGGTTTTTGGGAGTGAAGTATATAACTTAGTATTAAGAAACAGCTTATAGCTTATAGCTTATAGCTTATTATACAAGTGGTGAGACAAGAGAAACAAGATTTGTTTTGTTTTTCAACAGACAAAAGAGGGAAACAGTAAGTTTTTAGAGATGGAGATGAAGCTTAAAAAAAAAGTCGTTTGCTTTGCTTGCACTATCAGCCATCTAGTTTACGCCATCTATACACACCACTGTATCTATATGTGTGTCAGACAGAGTGGGGAGAGAGAGAGAGAGAGAAAAGAAGGCAGGAAAATTTATGAAAACAAATGTTTGTTTGGGAAAAATATATAAAGTAATATTATTTCATTAAGGCCCCAAAAGCTCAATCTACATCTACACACACACACACACACATATATATTATATATTATATATATATATACAATTGGGTAGACATCTTTGCACATAATTACTTGACTTGACTGACATACTCTCTCTTAAAAGTGCTTTTCTTTTCTCTCTCTCTTTTTTTTTTTTTTTTGTCTTCCATAGTAATTTTTGACTTGTTTCTTTTTTTTTTTCTTTTAACTGTAAGTACTTCGTCATCTAATCTTCATAAATTCAACTTAATTATAAGTACCTGTAAATCTACCCTTTGATTGTTTATAGTTGTTCAAGATCATCATCATATAATAATAATAGAAAGAGGTACTCGTCATGCCATTCATGTGAATTAAATTTATTATTCTCGACAAGTTTAAATTACATATTTATTTTGGAGATTTTGTCTCTGCAAGTCAGAAAGAAAGTTCATTTTAATATAACCTAATAATCAATGTCAATGTTTGTATTTATCTCTGTCTGTCTGTGTGTGTGTGTGTGTATGTGTGTGTGTGTGTGTGTATATATATATATATAATGTCATCATTAAATATTTGTTTGTAAAGCATGGGTTGATTGATTGATCATATACAGAAAGATTGATATATAAGAATGGGATCATTAGCTGAGAATGGAAATCTAGGGAGTGGGTTCTTGCTTCACTTCCCAGACTTGCTGAGGATGGAAATCTTAATCATGTTTTCCCCAGGAAACACCCTTCATTATTTACTTGCCTCCCTCTCTCTATCTCTATCTCTCTCTCTCTCTATATATATATAAATATGTATATATATGTATGTATGTATAGACCAGTGTATCATCAAGAGGATTACTAGTATGACAATGATGTTTCCCTTGGAAAACCAATTACTGCAATTGATTCATCAATTTCATTTCAGGTTCATCACATGAATGGTTAGAGAGAGAATGAAAGAAATTAATAAACCATGTCTTTGAGAATATATTGACTAACTATATATATACACACACACACACACACATATATATATATATAGATATATACCGGTGTTTACTGTGTATTAGTTATGTAACATTCATGATTTGCATGCTTATTACTGTGTAAACAAATTTTGTTTTATATATATATATATATATATATAATACAACCCCAATTATAATATTGTATATTAAAGTTCTTTTTACTTCAATTTTTTTTAAAGAAATGATTGGTCTCTTAGTTGAACATTCACAAATCACATGCACACACCACAAATTGATAGTTCCTTAGGAGTTAATACATATATATGTATATACATATATGCATGTGTGTGCATATATATATATATATATATATATATGAGTGATGAGAAAAATTCTTGAGACAAAAAACAGTATTCATGTGGTATAATAAATATAAAAAGATTAACATGTACAAGAATTTATGAATTATTGTGCAAGCTATCTAATTAATATTACCTCCTAGGGTGGATAGAGATCACACCCAAAGAGTGAATTTTTTTAAAACACATAAAAGAATCTCTATGCATATATATATATATACATATACATATATATATCTCTATATGTATGTATATATGTCTATATGTGTTTTAAAGAAAAAATTTAATACATGGTTTTGAGTTTTAAAGAAAGTGACCCATGAATATTATATCTATATAATTATGAATAGGAGTTCAGAAATTAAACTATTGACATATACAGTAAATGGGTATGTGTGTATATATATATATATATATGTATATATGTATGTATATATGAAGTGGGTTAATTAATATTTGTGGGAAATCACTTTATTCTTTATTATGATAGAGGTATTGCCTTTATATATTCCTCACAGTGAACAGCACCACATTTAGAGATCACTTTATAAAAATCTTTACTTACTTTGTTTTTATCTCTGTTGTCTCTTCTTCTAGTAATTCTCCATACCCCTTCTTACTTTTTCCTTTTCTAATTGCTTTAGTTTTTGTTTTTCTTCTTTTAAGCTCTACACATCAATACACATATATATATATATATACATATATGTACATACATACATACATACATACATTATTTACCCTCTTTTCTATATATTACTTAATTCATTCATTAGTTATGTATAATAAAACTAAGTATTAATTACTTCATGGAAATTATCAGAACAAATCTCTACCCATCATTTATCATTAATTTTTTTGAACTACAAACATAATAATTCTTTAACTATGTATTATAATATATTATATACATATATATATATATATATATAGAGAGAGAGAGAGAGAGAGAGAGAGAAGAGAGAGATAGAATTAAAGGGTCCACAAGAATAAATGGTGGTGGTGGTGGTGGATGTGATCACAAATTTCAAGAAGTTCAGAAGCTAAGTTTTCATTGTTTTAGGGAGAAACACTATAATGTTCATCCATCCCAATCACTGCCAGCCCAAAAATTCTCTATTTCTTTACTATATTATATACATATATATATATATATATATATACATATATCTATCTATCTATCTATCTATTCTCTATACTAGCTTTTACCCCACATATATAATACACCCATATATAGTTTAATTAATTCTATATGAAGTTTAATTTATTTTATTCCAAAACTCTGTTTTTTCTTTTTCTTTTTAATATTATTATTACATTTTTACCACTCTATATATATATGTATGTAGATATCCTCTATACTAGCTTTTACCCAACATATATAATACACCCATATATAGTTTAATTAATTATATATGAAGTTTAATTTATTTTATTCCAAAACTCTGTTTTTCTTTTTCTTTTTAATATTATTATTACATTTTTACTACTCTATATATATATGTATGTATATATCCTCTATGCTAGCTTTTACCCACATATATAATACACCCATATATAGTTTAATTTATTTTATTCCAAAACTCTGTTTTTCTTTTTCTTTTTAATATTATTATTACATTTTTACTACTATATATATATATATGTATATGTACTCTATACTAGCTTTTACCCCACATATATAATACACCCATATATAGTTTAATTTATTTTATTCCAAAACTCTGTTTTTCTTTTTCTTTCTAATATTATTATTACATTTTTACTACTATATATATATGTATATATACTCTATGCTAGCTTTTACCCGACATATATATTACACCCATATATAGTTTAATTAATTATATATTAAGTTTAATTTATTTTATTCCAAAACTTTTGTTTTTCTTTTTCTTTTTAATATTATTATTACATTTTTACTACTATATATATATGTATATGTACTCTATGCTAGCTTTTACCCAACATATATATTACACTCATATATAGTTTAATTAATTATATATTAAATTTAATTTATTTTTAATTATAAGGAGCACATAAATATTAGTTAATCCCAAATTATATATTCATAATTAACTAATTAATTAATCTTTTTCTTTTGCCTTTTCTTCTATGTTAAAATATTATGCAGTAATATTAAAAGTAAATTAATTATGCAAATTATTTAAGTTAATTAATTATTCAGATTCATTATTAAAGAACTTTAAAAAGTATTAAAAATACATTTCTCTCTCTTTTCCCATCATACTACATATATATATATATACACATATAAATATATGGTTCTGATACATAAGAATCTCACAGAATAATAAAATATAAAAATGGTTGCAGGGAAAAGAAATCATAAAATATATTATGCCTAATCTTGTAAAATCAAGATTATACAACATATAACATTATAATTTTGATATATATATATATATATATATATATGTATATAACACATTATAATTAGCTATATATATATATATATAATATTGAAAAAGTTCTTTGTTAATTACATTTCTCTTTTGATCCTTCCCTATAAAGATTTACAAGCTTGATCATTGGAAGTAAAGTTAGAGTTTGTGTTAGATATATATATATATATATATATATATATATATATATATGTTAGTTTGTGTGTGTGTGTGTGTGTGTATGTATAGGTTAGTTTGTCTGCAAAACCAGAACATGCAACCTAATTCCATTAGATTTTTCCTGTCCCCTAGTTTTCTCAGCATTATAAATACATACTTACAGACAGAAATGCATGTATTTATGTCAGCTGTTCTAAAGTAAGCAACTGATTACATTAATGATCATATATTGTCAACTAGAGATTTATTTTTATATTTACCCTCAAAATAACTGAACAGTAACTAAAGGTGTATATATAGCTGTCCTTTGTAGATATAATAATAATTATATATATGGGTAATGTATACATATATATATATATATATATGCTTTGTGTTAGGAGATTAAAGCTTTCTTTAATATGTATAATATAAAATGCCATTTATTTTATTACAACAATTAAATTATGTAACATTTATAATTCAAATTACGAAGTCGTCTCTCTCTCTCTCTATATATATATATATGTGTGTGTGTGTGTGTATACATATATATCTCACTCCATTCTTTGTTTTGACAGGGTAGCTTATAATCAGGGCAAGAAATCATAATTATCTTTTTTTTTTCTGTTTATGGAATTTGCATGTGCATTGCAATAAATACATTTTTTTTTCTGCTTTATATGCTTTACTGTGTTCATATTGATGTATACGAGTTATATATACTCATCATCATCGACCTTTCCATATATGCATATATATATATATACACACACACACACACACACACACATACACACATACACACATACATACATCCACTTGGTTTGATGAGCATTTACTAGTTACCTTGATGTTTTTTCCTTTAATTTACAGGAAGAACATAATGTCATATGATCAAGAACTTATGGTTTAAAATTTTTCCGTTTTAAGTACAACAATGTGGATCTATTTAAAACTATAATAACTCAAATTGATTCAATTTTAAAAATGATTTGAATCTTTAACCATTTAAATATGAAAGATTTAAGACAGATTGAATTCTTAAAAACTTATAGTCCAATCTGAAAGATATATGTTTGATTTTTTGTTTTTTTTTTTCTAGATGAAATTCATTTAGAATCGTTTAAGTGGAGTTAGATAAAATCTTCGAAATGTTCGTTTCAATAAGATTAGATATTAAAAAGTTGCAGAGACACATTTTACGAGCTATATGCAATATTATGGGTGATTCGTTTTATTCATTTGGATATATGTTGCAAAGATAAATCTTAGAAGACAATAATAAAACCCTTTTTATTAAAATATGCTTAAAGATTTAGTTGTGAGAACTAAACTCTTTAGAGGTGGTTGCTGGCGATCGAATGTATCATTCCCTTATTCCCTTGACAGAAATTTTTCCTTCATTTGAAAAAATACAGTAGTAATTCTTTTTGATAAATCCTCTTAAAGAGTTTTTATCAAAAATATTTTCAATTTTCTGGTTGGTAATAATTCATTTTTTGATGTTTGACAAGATGTTTAGTCTTAATAATTGCTCTAGCTTCAAGAAAAGATGGTTGAAACTACGACATGTTTAGATTTTGGGATAACTACAGCAATAGAAGATGGAAACTAGAATACTTTTATTTGACTCGGAGTTGTCTAGTTGATCTTCATTATTGAATTTCTTGACTTCAAAAAATTGTATCTAAATTAAGATTGGAAAGACTTACAAAGGAATCAAAAGCCTAATGGAATTTTTACTGTGGCAAGAATCAGAAGATTATTTTTGTAATTTGTCACCATTTAATCATTTTTTAGAAGCTTTTGTATGTTGTGGTCTTGCTCCTTAAGGAGTTAACTTTCTCTAGCAAACATTAATTAAAAAAATTGCAACTATATATGAGTTAGTAAGAAGAAATTGCATCCATGTTATTGAAGTTAATAGTATTCTCTATTATAAAGATATAGAATAACTTATTTTAAATAAAAATATTTATTGATTCCATAAACCAAGCGTATATACCATTTCTTAAAGGTAGGTAACTTTATTAAACATGGTAGCAAATCACTAGCACTAAAAGGCTATAATAACAAATTTACAATACATAGTCCCATAATGAATCCAAACACCAACTAACATCCAAGTTAAAGAAAAAAAAAATACTATAGAACTGACAAAAATATAAAACAAAAAATATTTTAGTCAAATATAATACTAACAGATTAACTGGGGTGCTCTTAACCTCAAAACCCTAGCCTTGTACAGTGCCCGCCAAATATTACATTACAAGTCACATTAGTTACAATTTACAATCACTAACTTCATCATCAAGGTGCCCCAAAGAGGCTAGCTATGATCCAATGTTAGAATGACTAGTTTGTCTAATTCGTCGTAATAACACGTGTGTGATAGAAACATTTTCAAGTTATTAAAATTATTTACGAAAACATCAACCATGTATCTTAAAAAGCTTCACACATCTAACATAAGTGAAAAAAACCCATCATGGGGAATAACCCCTCAAATTGGCCAGGTCAGTGCAAAGGAAGTATGAAACACCATCGTGATGAATTTGCTTATTGTTACTTGTTATACATTATTACTTAGTCAATTTAGTTGGAGAGGAACAAATGATATTTTTGAAATAAAGAATGGTAGGGTGTATCAGTTATTTCCTTGAGGTAAGATTGGCTTGACTCTATAACCTTATGTCACCATCTCTTTCTTTTCGAGGAAAAGCAAACCTAAGCTGAATAATAATTATACTCTTTCTCCTCATAGACCAACTTATGTTAAAGTTTAATATTGATGGCTTTGCTTTTAACAGGGCTCACATGATGGAAAATAATAGTTTTGTAAGAAATATATTTGGGAGTCATTACGAACAATGTTGGTTTTGATGACTCAAATTTAGTTTTTTTTTTTTTTTGGGTATTGAAGAAGTCTTTCAATTTGTTTTTGAGATTGAGCTCTTGTTTTAGGTTTTATATTGTATTGGTTACATGGTTGCAATTTCTAAGGCTAACAACTCTTGAAAGTCCCTTAGAAATATGACCACATATTTTTAAGGATTAAAAAATCAATTCTCCTACTTGAGACCTCTCAAAATATTCCTCATGAGGAAATGAGATACCATATCAATTAGCTAATGTCGTAACTAGTAGAGATTTTGATATAATTGATTGGTTATAACATTTTTGGGTTTTTCTCATTTTTCCTTTTGCACTTTTCCTTACATAAGACTATTAGATACCTCAGGTGTTTCATGGGAGGTTGTGGTCTTCTCTTTCTTGGAAACTCATTATGTTTAAAGATAACATCTCCTAATAAGTTCCCTTATTTCTTTCTCTATGTTTGGTTGTTTGGATTCCGTCAATTGTTCTCGTATTATTCTTGGTCTTCTTTGTTTGAGCCTTTTTATATTTATGAAGATGAAGAGTCTTTTTGGAAAAAGGAATATCAGTTTGAATATATCATAACTTGTCCTTGATTAATTTGTGCATGTTGTCATAGTGTAAGATGATTTTGAGACTCGTAAGATATTCCATAATAAGTTTCTTAGACGAGCATATATAGAAATAAGACAAGCAAAAAAATATCATTCAATAGCAAATTTAAAAACAAAATGATTTCAATAGATGTGCACATAAAAGATAATACTATATATTTGTGTATAAACTAAAGAAGTTCCCATCAACCTTATCATTAAGAAGTTGCCAAGAATAAAAGATGAATGTATGGCCTTAATAAGTGCTTCCAATGGTTGGTTCATGAGTAAGAAAATAGTCTTTTTTTGTAACCAGTAAAGAGAAAGTACAAAAAATCTAGTAGTCAGTCAATCGAGATTAGAAAGTATCATAATTATTAAGGTATAAAAGGAGAGACAACTCCTCTAACGCATGCCCCAATCTAGTGGTACCCACTTGGTGGATATGAGCCTAAGGAACCAAATTGTCCCGAATATAGTGCCTTCTCTCAACATGTCGAATACCTTGATTTCTCATCCGTGTTAAGCAAGTCTCTAATTTGGACCTTTCTGTCTGAACACAAGTGGGACACCATAACAAGTTAGCGAAGAAGAAAAATGGTTTTAAGAACCTAGAATTAAAAGCAACGAATCATTAATTTGAATTGTTATGATTTAAACGACATTATTGTTTTATTCCTTATAGTAAATGCAAATTTTTGATAAGATATTCGAATTTGTCCATGCATTCCAAGAGCAAAAAAGAACATTTTTATATAAAAAAAAATAATTTGAATAAAATTGCATAAACCAAATTTATAAAAGTTATTGATAAATTTACTCCAAAGTTTAGTGCAATTATTTTCGAAATGTACAATTTAATATGCAAGAGCTCTTAAATCTAGCAAGTAAAACTACCAATTATATTACACAAATAGTTTTCATATATCATTTTCAGATGAATTTTTATTATGTTTATATATATATATATATATAATTCAATGCTTAAGATTGTCAAAATAAATCCTAGATACACTTTTCTACACCTAATTCTTACAATAACATAATTTACTTCTTGTTCTAGGTTGAAATGTATCTTAAGAAATACCAATAAAAGAATATCCATTCTAAATATCATGGACCTTAATGTTTTCAATCTCATTTGACATCTCGAAAATATGTCAAACAAGAAAACTCAAGTAATCTGTTAAGTAAGTACATGGGAGTATGAAGGTTATCTATATATATATATATGTATGTATGTATTTGCATATATACATTTGTTGGTGTGATTTCCAATAAGAAGTGATGATTTGGAAATTGTCACCATGGAAGAGTGTGCTTTATGTTATAAAGGAAGAAAAACAAAAAGAAAAAAAATATGTGGGTCCATAGCCCATAGGTAGGTGATATATAGAGAAGAATCCCATGATAGTATATGCATATACATATATATATATATATATTCAAATATATAAATATTTAAAGTGGGGGGGTTTAAGATTAAGAAGAAGAAGAACAACAACTTTGGGAAACAAAAAGTAAAGGAGTAGCCGTTGGGAACATTCCCCCAACTTTTTCTTTTGTCTGGATCGCCTGCCTGCATCACTCCCATCTTATTATTACTAGTATTATTTCTTCTTCCTTCTATTATAATTTCTATCAACTATATATGTATATATATATATATATATGCATATACAACAATTCTCAAAAGCAAATGAGATTCAAAGTAAAAAAGAGTTGCAGGGTGACAACTCTCCCTTTCCTTTTACACAACATGGTAGTATCCTCTTCATACCCCACCAACACCTTCTAAATTAATCTTTTCTGTAAAAATTCACATATAAATTCTAAACATATTATAATACACACACATACATACATACACTTTGTAAATATAAAAATCCCTCTTTTTTTTTTTTTTTGGGTACCATTTTGAGACCAAGAATTAAGTGCAAAGAAAAAATGATGATGATAAGGTTTGTATAACACACACACATATATATATATATGTTATGCATGTATGTATGTATGTATGTATGTATGTATGTGTGTGTGTGTGTGTGTGTGTGTGTGTAAGTATAATAGAAATGAAAATTTGAGATGATTTTGTTGGGGAGAGAATATATTGGGTTTGTCTTCTTTAGTTTCAAATTTTTGTTTTTATGCTCTTTTATTCTTATCTCCCAAAATATTCATGTTGAAAGGTGGTGGTGACTACTAAACCTTTATCTTTTTCTTAAGGCGGTCAACCATTTTAATTCTTTTATGCTTTCATTTTCCATTTTCAATTACCCAATTAGCTTTTCTTACCCCATTTGATTGATTCTCTGTAAATTTATTCCAAAGTGTATAACAATTATCCCTTCTTGTGAACCCAGAAAACCAGAGGGTCAAAGTGTTTAATTTATAGATATATATATATATATATATAAATATATAAATATATGGGTAATGTTCATAACAACCTTCTTATTAAAGCATAAAGATATATGATATTATAAGTATGGTTATTCTAATGTACTGTTGAAAAGCCAACTGAAGGTCAGTGAAAGTATAATATAATATAATATAATATAAAAAGAATATAAAGTTGAAATATATATATAAAATAATAAGAAACTATACTAATGTATAATAACAAAAAAAAAAAGAATCAAAATATACAAGAATAACTAGAATTGCAATAAAAATTAAGCCATAAAAAAATCAAACCCTTAATTTATTCAGATAACAATGATTAGGTTTATAAACAATTTTCAACATGAGTACTTTTGCATAGGTAGCTAATCTCTTCTGTACTTTACCACATAATTATGATTGAAGATCAAGAATAATCTGGAAAAGCAGAAACTTTTTTCATTTGATTAATCTCCTTATGCTCAAACCTTGATTCATGTTCATGGAGATGAACTGCATAAGGAGATTAATGTGATGTTAATGATAAAACTAAACTAAAACTTGCAATATTAATCTCATTTATAGTGTAAAATGAAAATCTGACTCAAACCCAGCTTAGCATTAGATGTTTAGGTACAGAAAAAAATGGTTGTAATTAGAATATCTTCAAGTAATTGAAATGGGTATTGCATGAGAAAGTGGTGGGAGGGGGAGGGGGAGGGGGTACTTTTTTGTATAATGAGAATTGAAGAGAAGGAGGGGGGGGGGGGTGGGGGGGTGAAGAAATGATGATTATAATTTGGTAATAAAGAAAGAGGAAAGCAAAAAGGGAGAAGGGATAAAAAATACAAGACAAAGTGGGATTGCGTGATCCCATAAAACAAGTAGAAATATATAAAACGCATGCTTAAGCCAACACTCAGTTCTGTCACTGCATTTGCCTTTTTGCTTTTGTGGGGTTGTTCTCTTTTTTTCACTCACTAAAACCCAGTTTAATTAAGTAGGCAGGAATTCCAAAAGGTCCGTACTTTGTGCCCAATAAACTGGTCTATGAGGAGAGATGGAGAACACATGTAATATTTTACATTCTAGCAACTACTACTGTCTATATATATATATATATATATATATACATACATGCATAAACTTGTAAATTCTCTATAACCTCCACTAATTGTCTTGTCATGGAAGATCAGCTCTTCAACTCGTTGTAATAACACAAAAATCAAATTTCAAACAAATGAAAAAATATCACTAGCAAAGTAATTTGCATTACCATTGAGCTTAATGCCTTTGCATTGCAGTTTATAGCTACTTATAAACAAATGACCATATATATATATACACATATACATATGTGTGACCACATCTTATCAAGTCCATGCAAAGTGATGAGGTTATTAGATATTGCAGGAAGATATGAGTGCAAAATGATGATGTAAGTGAAATTAAAAGCAAAAGAAGAAAGGGGGAAAAAAACAGAGAAGCGAAAACTAGTTAGTTGTTGTATTAACATACAATTGTGTCTTTTTAAACTCTAAATAAAGAACTATGCACCAGTTACACGGTAGTTTACTAGTTAAAATTTTTATATTTTATATAAAGATCATCACTTTCTAAATATAATAAGTCAATAATAACCAATACATAATGCTTACTTCAGCCAAAGATTTAATTTATTATTGTGTTGATAAAAATTGTGGTAGCCAAATTAAATTTAGTCTCAAAGAGATATAATGTATTCATTGTATTTATTGAGATAAGGTTTCTTTAATTGCAATGGCTGCAGCAGAATAAAATCGTAACTCGATCTTTTTCATTCTCCCAAAAAAAAAAAAAAAGCAAGCCAGTTATTCAAAAATGTCTAGGATCCTAAGAAGTCCCCATCCATGAACAGCCACGAGATGATGGGCCATGAGGCCAGTGGCTTCTTGCTATTGTCTTCTTCCCCTTAGTTTTATAACATTCAGTAGCCATGAAAACCAGGGATGGGTGGCAAAAAAGGACATTCATGGCAGTGGCAGGTGGATACTTTGCCGGAATAAATCTTCACCCATGTGGCTTAAACACAAATTAACATAAAGGCGCACTTCATTTGTTTGTGAGTTCAAAAAATACAACAGTTTGTGCCCAATCAGACAAGGTCTCTAGGCTTGTGGGTCAGTACCCCAAAACCCTAAGTGTTATCACTATTTTGGGTTCTATGTGCAATCATTATTTTCTACGCTGCTTTATTGTTTTTTTTTTCTTTACCTTTTTCTAATTCTATTTGGGGAGGAGTGTTAGACGTACATCTGTAATATATGTGGCGTGTAAGAAAATACAAAGGAAAAAGAGAGTCTTGGTTTTGATGTTTACCTTGAAATACAACACATGGATTTTCTCATGTTTATGGGTAAAAGCTTTATGATTGCCACTGTTCACTCACGATCAGAGAGTAGTTATGGAGTTAGCCCCTCAAGGTGCAAGAGAACTGGACATATATCTGCAACTTCATCCACAGTCTCTGCAGGAATCCACCTTGTTGTGTGTTGTGTGTTGGGTTGGCATTAAAGATTTTGAAGGAAAAAAAAAGTTATCAGATCCAACTTGCAGAACCCTGAAATCAGTGATCATTAAAGTCATAACTCATCCAAGTAATCAAACAATGCAATGTCAGCTTCTTATAAATTAGGGTTTCCTTACATATCTTAAGGGTCAGGCAGTGCATTCCAGCTCCAACCTGTACCTCCGACAGCTAATCATCTTATCTGTGTCAGATGAAATCACACACCATATCAGGATTTACCTCCACAACATGCCCTAACCCTTTTGAGAAGTCCAGTAGTCCTGGGCGGTGGAGATTGAGTTTTGGCTCTGATTCTTAACCTGATCAGAACACTAGTTAGTTAAAGTTAAAGGTAGAAACCATCAAACCCTACATTTTGTAACCGAAATTAGACTGACAGATTAGGTCAGGTCATGCTTCCCTAAATCATAGCAGTCCATGTGGCTAATATCAAAACCCAATTCTGTACAAGCAGAGATAATTGCACAACCTCATGGTCATGCTTGTTCTGGTTGGTGCTTTTGTGGTCCAAGATCATCCAGAAGATTTGCGACCCCACACAGAAGACAGTTAGCCAAAGAAATGACAAAGTCCAACCATAATCCAATCAATAAAATGGCCTGAGAGCCATCATGTCTCAACCAAATGCTGGCAATTACTCAAACATCACATTGAATCTCATGATTAGGAGCAAAAGAACAAATTACCAATCTATGCTACCCAACACCGCAGTGAGGCTCGGGTAGCATATTATAGTTCTTGCCATGTAATAGGAGCTTTAACCGACATATAGACCCTGCAAAATTCCATAAACATAAGTATCATTGGGTCAAACAAAATGACAGTCCAAAACCTTCAGAATCATTTCCAGAGATAAAGGATGATCATACTTGACCATGTATTCTAGAATGAAGAAACTAAAGACATCCAATACATCCACCTCATTAGAACACACCTCACGTTGATTGTTTATATAACTGTAGAAAATACAAATCTAAAGATACCCATAACTGAAAGAAAAGATACAGCCTTGAAGTGAATTTGTTAGAATCTAACTGAAAGATGACATAAGGACAGGTATGTTTAATCCCAAACAACATTTTACTCAAAACCATGGGTTACACAGTGCACCTCGATGGGCTTCTAAAGTAAAGTCAGTATCCCAAGAACAACCTCAATCTTTGATAAACATTTTCCTGAACTCCTCATTGGATTTCGGTTTCTCATCTTCACCCTCGCTGGTTTTTGGTTTGTTTGCAAGAGGTCTAACACTTCTGGGTAAAAATGTATTCTTGCCCTTTAGTTCGATGTTGTCATGGTGCCGAGGAGCTGTAAAATGTACTGAGTTAGCTGTCCCGGGCTCGTCAGGTATCTTGGATGTTTTAGTGGATACATTTGCTTCAGAGTTTCCAGCACTTTTAGCTTCATTGCTGAGCCCTGCAGCCAGTTTTTGAGTTAAGATTAAAATAAAGAAGGTCTACTGAGCAAGAAGATGCAAAAGAAGATAATGGCAGCTTGCAATTACCATAAAATGGTTTAATGAAGAAAGAACATAAAATAAACACATCAAGGTGCAGATCAATGCATTTTTTGATTAAGACATCCACCTGGGCACATAGAAAATCCAACTACTAAGTAAATAATTTAGGTAATTTTTTCAATAGGAATGTTATAATTGTCATGGATTGATAATGTTAAAGACTGATAATTGTTGAATCCTTTGATTGCTTAAATATCAGAGTCACTGCCCGTTTTCCCTTCTATATATATTTCTTTATATGGATCTTCACAAGCACACCATAATGCATACACAGGATACAGAGCACACAATTAATTTGAGAAGGCTATTGAAAGAGGAACATCGACATGTTGCCACCATAAATAGAGAAGTAAAACAGCATATTCATGCAGAACGTGAGCACTAGAAATTCACATCTTACCACGATTTGAAGAGACAGCACGACCACCAAATTCTTTTTTTCCTTGCTTTGGATTTGAACATGCAATACTAAGCTTCTTTCCAAGTAACATCATTTTGTTTTTTGCTACAGCTGCAGCAAGGTGCTCATCATCGATAAAATCCACGTATGCTAGTCCCTTCAAACATCAATGTAGAAAATTAAAAGTCAATTAGCAGCTTAGTGGACAAAATAGTTATCAACTAATTTCAGAGATCACAGGTGAACAAAATTGTGACCCAAACTTCCCTCATTTCGAGAATAAATCCCACTTCCCACCCCAAGAACCAGGAGAGTGAGAGTGAGAGAGAAGAAAGGATCTTTTTGCAATATAATATTGTGAGAAACTCGGATGCAAATTTACCAGGCAACCTGGTAGAAGTTTCAGTAATGATGACTTCCAAGAGTGAAATTTTCGCAATTCCTGGATTTCAAACCCAGAACAAATTTATTTTGAGGTGCTAATTGTTGCATTTATTTTCAGATTGCTAATTGTTACCATAGATAAGAGGATTTTTGTGTACTCCATTAAACTAAAGGGGAAAAAAAGCAAAGTTTGATGTTACTGCCAATAAATTGCATCAAACATTATTTATAAATTATTGGATTGAATCAGAATGCCAGTTGTTCCTCAGCAAAACGATGCCTTAAAGGATTTTCACCAGGAAATATGCACAAAACACAGTACAAAGGGCAGATATAGACAGTTACAAGCATTAGAAAGGAAACTGATGAGTGTCTGTGTGTGTCCCAGAGAGAGAGAGAGAGAGAGAGAGAGACCCTTGACTTTCCAGTGAATTTGTCGTGTAGAACTCGAACAGATACAACCCCACCAACATCATTGAAGAACCGGCGGAGATCTTCATAGTTTGCCTGCAAATAATATAAGTTTTCTTTTTTCTGGAAACCAGTTTGATCGTTTGTAAAAGAAACTAATAGAGAAAAGTTTTCCACTTGCCTTTAGGCTAAGATTTGAGATAAAAGCTGTGCATTGGTCCGTATACACTTTAGTTTTGCCAGAGTCGGAGGCTTTCATCTGCTGGTCATTCAAATTGTCTTGTTTCTCAACCTTGGCTTCCATCTCTTCAGTCTTGTCCATGTTATTTACTTCAGCTAAGTTGTGCATTTCCATTTTCTTCGAGTTTTGACCTTTATTTTTCTGCCGCTTGGCTGGCAACTGTTCATTAGCCATGCTTGGACCTGGCTTTCTCTTTTCATGAGAAGTTCTTTTGAGGACTTGTTCTTGCTGATGTGTTGATGTATTATGTGCTTTAGGTTCCTGTTGCAACCTAAATAATCGCAGCTCTTCCAGACGCGGTGTAACCTGAGATGGGCAAGGATGGACAATCTAGTTAACAAGCATTTGACAGTACATTTTTGTGATGGAGACAAGCTAATGCACTAACCAAATATATTATTCCCAGTAACATGAACGTGTGTGCCCAGATTGTTTTTTCAAAAACAGTAGTAACAGAAAACGACTTTTCGGGTATCAGCAGTCCTCTCTCAATCCATTTTTTCACAGCAAGTTATACTGTTTCTGCTAGAGCGTTACCAGGATTGTAAAAACTAAGTCATCAAGGTGCTTAAGTTGCAACCAAAATCATGCTGAGCATTAGAATTGCAATGGTGGCAAGCAATTGTACCTTTTGTACTGCATGGTCATAATCCTCCAATGTACCGAATTCCCTCTCAAAGCGCAGCCAAGCATTGCATATGTCCTGAATGATTCTGTTTTTTTAGGAAAGGAATGTATCATCTAATCCCAGTGCATGACACAGCAATTTAACCAAACCATAATAGGACAGTTATTCAAAAGTGCTAAAGGCAATCCTGAAGCAAGGTATCCATTCTCAAACAATAAAAAACAATAATTGCAACTAGACTGAAAACATAATACTAGTGACAGTGAACACGGACAATAAAGCTAGAAGCTTTCTGAACTCCATTGAACATATAGCAACTAGCTTTAGCTCAATATAACAAAATCACATACTCCTAAAAGTGGTTGTAAGTTGTTTCTTTGAAGTCTGTCTGTCCTAGCAAAGAAGGAGGTCGTATGCAAAATAACTCAGGAGAACAATCTATCAAAGAAAGTTCTTTGTAATTATTATTTATTATCTTATGTTATCTCAAAAAAAGATATTTGTTATCTTATAAAGTCTTTTTCTCTCCTTTCTTAATGAAGTGTCTTTTTCTATTAAAAAAAGGATCTTACGAAGTATTATACACATGTTAGTATTATTAGAAACTAGAACTTCTCCACTTTCTTTTCATTTGAAAAAAGAAGTACATCGAAGAAAAATAGAAGCTGTGAGAAAGATGAAGAAGATAAGAGATTCTCCCAACATAAAAGAAAGAATAAGAGAAAAAAATTACCCAAAAAAAGGAAATTTAAATGCCTTAAGAAGTAATAGATATCGAATCTCTAATAATAATCATATTCCCCAACACCTCAGCTAACAACAAAGATAAGAACTTAGTACTAATCCTATAGACACCGGTCGCCATGCTAATAGGACAAATATCGGAAAACTTAATGGACAAGTCCTTTTAACAGAAAAGAGTATCATGCTAATCCCCATTCTCCCACTCATACTAAACTCCTGAAAAACCTTGAGGGCAATCCCCTTTCATAAAATTTCAAACAGTTTTGGAAGAAATCAATAGGGAACTAGCCACGCCCAGAAAGTTATCAGTCCCCAAGTCCCAAAACAGTTTTGGAAGAAAACAAAAAAAACCTTGAGATCATCAGTTGAACTCCAACCCCTCAATGAATGGTCCACTTAACAACCACTGCCAATAAACAAGCAAGCTCTTGTCATTTTTGTTGCAATGCATGTAGTGAGTCTTATGTTAGGTTATGTTATACAACCCTAATGAAATCACCCATATCCTCCTCAGTCGCTCTAGTGTATATGGCCATTTGGATGGAAAAACACGTTCTTTTATCTTTAGGAAAAAGATAGAAGGTTTTAAAACCTACAACTGCAGTAGAGATCAAGAAGAATGAAGAGAAATGGTCCAAAAAATCTCCTATTTGCATTAGAAGCAAGCAAAAGGAACAATTCATCATCGCTTTTTAGCTTCCATCATGAAAAAAAAATAGAAAATGATAGACGTTGCTCATTGATCCTCTAAAGACCTTTGCAACAACAAAATTTAAGAACCCCGAAAGAACAAAGAAAGCAATAATTTATATCACATGATACCGAGCTACAAGGAGAAGAAAGCTACCTCTGAACCCATTCCAGCAAATCTTTTACTGTAACATCTCCGATAAATGGACCTAGCTTCATTGATATGATCCAATTCCTTCTCCATTGCAATATAACCTTGCCAAGCTTCTAGCATCGAACCACTTGATTATATTTTTTAAAAAAAGCAAACACATCAAGATGAGAAGTTAATAAATATTAAAAATTAGTGTGCTAAGAACTTCAAGAGACAGAATCAAGATAAGGACAAACCAATTCTTAAGCAATCTTTCCCAAACACCACGAGCTGCACCTAAATCTTTTCCAAATTTTAGCTCCAGACGGGCCCAATAAGCATGCAAGCACAACAAACCATCCGTATTCTTCATGTGCGGTGATAAGTAGTCTGATGCTTGCTGAAAGTTTCACAAAAGTTTGACTTTTGTAAACAGTGCAATTTATAAATAACATATCAAGTTCGGATTTGATTGATAACACGCAGGTTACCAGCTTAAGCATAACTAACTAGTTATCCAACCATACTTAACGAAGTGTCTGAAAAAAAAAACGATGCACAACAGTAAGCAAGAACCATCTATCTCACACTCATCTACCATAGTCCCATCTTTTCCTCTACACAGGAAATTCTATAGAGAGAAGCACTTCAACAAATTAATGGTGATATTGACAAAGAAACCACACCCTTCCTCCTCCCAAGAAAATACATTTAAGAATTTTATGGAAATATGTAAATTTCTTACATAAATAAATCTTTCAAACATATATTAAATATTTCTTTTGATAGAACATTGGACCTTGAATGATAATTAGATTCTTTCAGGAAAATCAATAGTTAGGAGGTTCAGTTATAAAGGAGGAGAAGTACTGAAATTTTAAACCGTTATCAGTTAAGCAGTGCAGGTGAATGAACCTCAAAAGTTCCCCTTATTAATGAATAATCCAATGTGACGTTTCCTTCACTAGCAGATGAAATTCTTCGCCTCAAGCCATCTACACGGGTAAGGAACAAATCTAGATACTGAGACAAATGGAGTAGAAATGATTAGGGCATTCAAATGGACAAGAACAACAAAAATAAAGAGTGGGGTATTGCAGAAAATGCATGCACATACCTCCTCATGGGTTGAAAACGAGCATTGCAAGGATTTCTCGAAAACCTAAAATAATGAAAAAAAATAGATTAAACAACATAGTCACAAAAATAGAAGAGAGGAAAACATATTTTTCATTACCATCAAGGACACTAATGCATAACATACATAATCCTATAACATCAACTCTTTCGGAAAGCATGTCAAGATTAATACATGCATGTATATAACCACATAGCAGAAAAAGTACCATACATGATTGTCATCTATTATTTCTCAAAAAAAAAAAAACACGATTGTCATCTAGCAGGCATGAACTGTGCTCAACTGCAAAGACCTAGTATACATTCAAAAGATGCAAGATGAATGTGAAAATGAAAAACAACAATTCCGCTTACCAAAAATAGCTTCAACGGATTATTGCATATTACTCTGGAAAAATAGAAAAATTGGAAAAAAAAAAAATAGAAAACTAATAGTATTCTTGGGGGCCAGGAGACAAATTAGAAAAAGGACAAAAACTGATATTTAGGATTTTATTTCAAGAGAAGAAAATACTTAATCTAACAAGAAAAACCTTACAAAAAGAAAAGAACTATAACCTTCAAAAAAGAAAAGAATAAAATAACATAAAACCAGATCAAATGAAACAAAAGAGAAATTGAAGGCAAAGCTACATTGTGTCACAAAATGCTAGAGCTACTAAGTTATAGTTTGACCTAAATTTAAGATAGATTTTGGAATTAATAGATCTACATACCTATTAAAATTTAAACACTCATCTTTATCAAAAGAAAAAAAGCAAATAATTTTCTTAATTGAAAACTTTGAGCGCGTCATGTAACTTTTGGGTAAAATGAACTTGGAAAGTTTGTTTTCATTAATTTTATTGCAAACATCAAATCCTTTTATTCGAAAAGGAAAAAATTAAAATATTCAAAGAGCATCAGAGGGTGCAATTCGTGTACAAAAATATTCACAACTCCCATGAAATGTATATAAGGTCTCCTAAATCCTGGCTAGAATATTGCAGTGACCCTTAGTCAAAAAACTTGGGGTCTATAATCATGAGTCTTTAAATCTATCAAAGTTAAATTCCATATCCTCAAAAGTTCTCCTATTCTTCTATTTCCAAATTGTCCAAAAAGTATTCAAAAAAATAAGCCTAATACCTTCCTACACTCAAAGCTCCTCCCTCACTCCCAAAAGGTAGCCAAAGACCAAAGGCAAATTGCGTATGGACACCAAAAGAAGATATGATCACAGAGACTCTCTGCTCTGTTTTTACATAAAGAACACCCACTCACCAAGATTTTTTTCCCCTCTTTATCAACTTATCTAGGGATGACTTTTTTTACCTAAACTCGTCAAATTCAACACATTGACCAAGATTATTATGGGTCTAGAAATAGAAAATTCAGAAACTAAAGAAGAGGAATGTTTCCTATATCTTCTTTCTTTTGTTCCTTATTTTGAATGAATTGCATGGGCTCATTAAAGGGAACTAATTATCCCGAAAAATTAAGTACTCAATAAACTTTACATAGTTTACAAAACAGTAAGAGAAAGACTACTATAAACAAACAACTTATACAACTGAACATCTAAAATATTTGACACAAAACTGAACAACAAAATGGATCAATGGAACATTTAAATTTGAAACAAAACTGAAAAAGAAGCAGGTCAGATTAAGACAATCTGTCTGTAAGTTGCTGACTATATTACTGACTAGTATCCATAACCCTTCGTGCCTTTTTTATACACTTACTTTTTGTTTTCAAAATATTCACAAACTAAACTGATTTACAACCTAGGGCTTACATATTTATAGTGCTCTAAAAAAATCACTAATGCAGAACTAGTTCCCAAGTAAAAATCTCATGCAGTAAGAACATCGTCAAATAATTTTAAACAGGAAACATAACAAACTACTTAAACAATATAAGTAATAATGGGATCCTAATCTATGTGGAAATTCAAATATGAAAAAATTTAACACTTCAAAATAATGATACTAATCATATTTCAATTATTCCTCTTTGCATCATACTTCCGCTTTAAAAGAAATAAAAAGCAGCTAAGCATGTTAACCTACAAGCTAACTACTTCTAAGATTCAAGCTTGATTGCAACAAGCTAAGCTACAGAACTGAAACTTACAGCAAATATCTCTTTCTCAGAAGCATGCCCACGTTCCAGGGAAAGCAAATATCGAACCCAAAGTTCTCCAACCCACGGACAATTTTTTATTGCTCTAGAGTAAATATCCGTCACAATTTTTCCTGCCTGAGGAACATGATAGAAGTTACTTCACTTTGCAGTACCCTTAGAAAACTCAAAAGTAACAAACTAAAGCAAAACCTTCAAAGTTCTATCCAGATAACGAGTATACTCAAGCCAGAGATCACTTGATATGGGAAATTCAGTTACGGCACGTTCATACAAAACTTGAACTCGGACAGGATCTCCAAATGATTGTTCGAATATCAAGTAATCCTGCAACAACGATAACCTGTAATCTTTTTCTTTGCAAAAAGAAAAAGGGATACTCATAATATTTGGGGGAAAAAAAAAAGAAAAAAAAAACGTTTTTCTTTTCTTTGGAAACAATAATATAAGAAGTGGATAACTTAGAGATTCAAATCAACAAATAATCCCCTCAAGATCCAAATAAGAAGTGGAAAACAAAAGCCCTTACTTAATATAACTAGAAAAACAAGTACCATGAATTGCTGAAATTTCTCAGTGTCTGATATATCCTTCTTGCTGATCTGTTCTTCCAGATGAATACGAGCATGAAACATATCTAAGGCCTTTTGATATGCTGAAGCAATATGAGAAGGAATTCCATCCACATTGCTGGATTCAGAATCAAGCTTACTCCCTTGTTCCACCTCCCAAGCCTTGTACCCAAGAAGTAATGACCTCAAATTAGCAAGAGGCACAGACAACTGGCGATGAAATAAATTTCGAATGCGTTGGACTTGCTTTTCTCTTCCCTGTAAGAAGACAATAGTAAATGTAGATTTTTCCAATGTGATAGAACTTCTCAAGACATGATAAAAAAGATTAAAGAAGCTTCAAATGACAAGGCATTAAGGCACTGTTACTGCAGAATTCCACCAGCATACACAGGACAAACATATGAATGCTTGCATATACATGTATCTATATATATTGCATACATAGACAATAAATATTCAACCGAAAAATATATCTATACATAAATACACACACATGTAAACATGCATGTAAGTTGCCTCCGAAGAACAAAGTAAATCTGCTACAGCCTACTCAAAAATTTGCAGCAATATTATGCATTTTTGTTCTGCTACATCTATTATCTAGACAGGAAGCCCGTCCCTAAAATGCCAAATTTCTAATAAGTTAATGGGCACAAAAATACTGAAAAGTCAACCATCTAGATTTCCTGGTTTATGCCTTGAATTCAGAACAAACTGTTTGACAATTGGATGGGTATGATACTCTGCTAATTACCAGTGCACATAACCGCTAACTTCAACATCAACGTCAGAATCAAACATGCATACGCCATGAGAAAAAAACAACACTGTTTAAGAAGGCATCAAGAGTTCATCGAAGAGTTAAATTCCCTCACACGGTCAATGGAGACTTTTCATTTAGTGGTCCATAGTAAATTATAAGGGATTAAAATTGTCCCAAGCCCTCCACATCACAAGTTAGAAACTTAACATGTTAATCCTGCATGCTTATTTTTCGTAATGAGAATACTGTATTAGATTAATTATCTCTAGAAAATATTTGTTTTCAAATGGCAAGAAGTATTCTCCCTCAAAAATATGAATACAAATATGTTAAACCATAAAAGTTTAAACCAAAGAGAAGACTTCATTAATCCTATGGCGGTAGATTTCCCCCAAATTTTCGCATTGTAAATGCTTTCTGTTATTCCCTTTCTTCACTTTTATTTTAATAATAGACTTTTCATGGTTTATGTTACAGCCTTATATATGTAAGGGAAGGCTACGTGCTGTCTGATAGAGGACTCCTCACCACACTGCTCCTTTATCATCCCAATTTAAGCAATTTCAGCATCACTCACAAACACCATATTTGTTAGTTTTTGCAAAACCATTCTCATGAAATATTAAAATGACACATGAAAGTGGTTTTGCACTTTATTTTAGCTTTATATTTTATCTCTGCAAAAGAACCATGCTACATGAGCTGATGGTATATAAACAGGTTAGCTCTCTACCAACCTCGAAGTCAACTTCACCAATAGCGGGACAAATTGCTTGCTCAAATTCCCTGTATGCTTCCCATATTTTACTACCTTCAGTGACATGCAAACCAGCTGCAGTGACAGCACGCTCAAACAAATTTCTTGCTTTCGAAATACCGTCAGGTAAGCAGTCGCGCACTGAGGGATCATATTCTTGCACAAAATTGAGGTAGTCACACCACAAAGACACAGACTGCAAGAAAAGTAATATAATAAATTATTTTAACTTTTAAATAACAGTATTAGACGTCAGGAAGTAGAGTAAATTGTCTTTGAGATGTTTCAATGTCAAAATATTGGGAGAACTGAACAATATTAGACATCTAGAAATTTTGAGTCAACTTCAGAAATCTTAAGAGGGATAACAAGGTTCCTAAAACTCTTGAACCAAGAATAAGTACTGAAAAGAAAAAAAAGCAAAACCACCAGTTGTGACTTCTATTAACATAGATATTACAGTAAGGAAAGAAGGTGCCTACTTATTCTTCAGCCTATCACCACAGTCCATCCAACAAAAAGATTTTTCATTTTTCACTTTCACCTTTCTTATTTATAATAGTTATGGAAGCTTTTAGCATATTATTGGAAAGGGCAAAAGAATTACATATGATTAACGGGGTTATGGTTGGCAAAGGTAATTCCAAGATTGAGGTGTCACATCTATTGTCTGCCACTGATGCTATCATATTCTGTCAACCAGGGGAGTCGACAATGCTGCACCTTCGTTGTATTCTGTTATGTTTTCAAATGGTGTCAGGTCTAAAAATTAATATGTCAAAATCGGAGCTGGTTAAAACTGGAGGTAGAAGAAATGAAATGCAAATGACGGAGGTATTGGGCTGTAGAGTGGGAGATCTACCTATGAAATACCTTGGACTCCCTTTGGGTGCAAAAGTAAAAGAGTCAAGAACTTGGGATCCAGTGGCTGAATTGGTTGAGAAAAGGATGGCAGGATGGAAGAGAAATTTCCTTTCAAAAGGGGGTCGATTAATGCTCATCAAAAGTAAATCTACCGATTTATTACATGTCAGAATTTACTATGCCAATCGAGATTGCAAAGAAGCTGGAAATGATTCAATGCAGATTTTTATGGAGTGATGAGGTAGACAAAAGAAAGTATCACTTGGTTAGGTGAGAAGAGGTGAAAAAACCATATGATGAAGGTGGTTTGGGGCTGAGATCAATGGTGAAAATGAATAAAGCATTGCTAGGAAAGTGATTGTGGAGAAAGGGAAGGGAAGAAAATAGACAATGGAGTAACGTGGTTGAGTCAAGGTGGGGCAATAGAAGAATGAGGGATTGCGGGGAGACTGACGGGAGGAAATCATAGCAGAAGTCTATGGATGAAAATCTTAGTGGCCTGCCAGGATTTTTCAGCATGCACAAAATGGTGTGTTGAAAACGGTGATAAAATAAATTTCTGGGAAGATGAATGGGCTGGAAATTTCAAATTAAAAAACAGATTCCCAAGAATATTTGAGATCGCGCAAAAAGGGGACATGAAAGTTAAGGTGGCATATTCTGGGGATGGGGACTATAAATTATGGGATGTGCAAGTTAAAAGAAATTTCAATGATTCGGAGATAGATGAGTTTCAACAATTAATCAGTTTGATCTCTCAAGCAAAAATGGGTCATCAAGAGGATTTTAAACAATGAATGCCAGAAAAAAGTGGGGTATTTACTGTAAAATTGTTCTACAAACAACTTGAAGGAGAAAAGAGAATAATGGGGACAGATTTTCCACATAAGCAAATATGGAAGACAAAGGTACCGCCAAGAATGGCTTTTTTCGCTTGGGAAGCTTGTAGAGAATGTATACTAACCATTGATATGTTGATGAGAAGGGGCAGATGCATGGTTAATCACTGTTTCATGTGCAAAGCTAATGGGGAATCATGTAACCATTTGTTGCTAGGATGTCCGCTGACTTACAAATTATGGACAATGATCTACGGACTTTTGGGAATAAACTGGGTAATAGCTGGCTCCGTGAAAGCTGAAATATGGGCATGGACAGGTTTATGCAAAAAGAAAAACAATTTTATGCTTATTCCATCATCGTTCTTATGGGTAGTATGGAAAGAGATAAATTCAAGAGCTTTCGAAGGAATTGAAAAGGATTTTAATCACATTATGGAAAGATGGATACACTCGTTTGGTTCTCTATTGTTGGGTCATGATATTTCTGATGTAGACCTATCTCAAAAAAAAAAAAATTTCTGATGTAGATGAATTTGGAATTATGCTAGATCATTTGATAGAGATGTAATGCTGCGTAACTGGGTAGTACCCCTTTGCTATCTTTTACTAAAACTTCTTTTATTTCAAAAAAAAAAAATAGAGAGAGAATAATATGGTCTAGCATGAACAGCTGATGAAGAATTTCCTACTGCAGACTGATGCAAGGAAAGACTGGCAATTTATTGTAGCACCATTGAGAAAAAAAAAAGGAGAAAGAGAACATCAGTACCCAATTTCCAAAAAAAAAAAAAAAAAGAGAAAAAATGTATTGTAGTTGACTAATGCTGGAGAAACCCAAGAAATGAAACCAAGAATGAAATGCCAAGCCGACTCTTTTCCCCTTTCCGTCAAGAACTTCTGGGCACAATAAAATAAATGCTACAAAATGATATCTTCAGCCCTTATGCTTTTAATCTAAATATTGATAAGGAAAAAACACATGATGAATGATGCAAACTTCAAATCAATCAGAACCAACCAGATAATCGGAAAGCCCTCGCTCATAAAGCTTCTCAATAGCAGATAAAGCCTCAGGCCTGCAGATACCGAGCAAATAATCAGCAAGAACTCAAATTAAGTATATAAAACAAACAACTCTAGGGAGTAGAATGTTGACTTTGAGAGTACATAGTTTTATGCCATTGTGATACTACTCAGGCTACCAAGCATGTGAAGGTGAAAGCATAAGTTAACGCAGCAGCATACATGAAAAGAGGGAGAGCATATATGATACCGAGTGGAGAGAGAAGCTTCATCCTTAGTCCATTCCTGCCACATAGCAGGGCTAAGTGGAAATAATGCGCTCATAGCTTCCCTAGCTTCTCTTAGCTTCTCGAGCTCACTCATTTTCCTTAGAATCTTTATATACTGAAAGGAAAGGACCATAAGATGTCAAATCTATTAGGAAAAGAGATCACAAGGAATTAACTTATTTTTCAATAAACAAGAGCTTATAAGCTCTCTAACAGCATTTAAAATTTCGCATTTATTAAACAACCATGGTCTTATAAGTCATATAGCTTATAAGCTCTTTCAATAGTATTGTTAGAAAATTGTTGGTTCCTAATTATTTTAGAAAGCTTATAAGCTCTCTATGTTGCTCTTGACTAAACAAAATATCAGATTATCATTAATAAATTCTAAAATTTATAACCTATATCTCTATAAAAACACCACGTTACATTGACATTTTTTAAAAAAATTTATTTGGGACAAAAACACCGCCAAACCTAGCAGAACAGCTAACTAGTTATTCTTTGTGCTATATGCATTTGAAAATTTAATAGTTATTCTTAGACAAAACTATATCAACTTACTCACTCTTAGAGAGAACAAAAAACTTTTGGAAGCACTGTAGCTTATAAGTTTCTATAAATAACCTGCCCCAGACACGCCCTCAATAAACAAAAACACAGCTCTGTTCTGCAGTTGAGAAAATACAAGTCAGAGAACTGAAGGTGGGAATCGTGTAACCATCTCTTATTATGGTGGCCGTTAGTGTACAGCTTTTGGTGCTTGATCTACGGCTTTGTGGGGATTGATTGAGTTGTTGCGGGGTCTGTTGAGGGTGAATTATGGGTGTGGGATGGGCTGTATGTTAAAAAAGAGATTGCTAATTTAATTCTTTTGACTGTTTTTTTGGGTCATTTGGAAGGAAAGAAATGGTAGCGCTTTTAATAGTGTTGGAAATAGTTCCAATAGATTAAAAGATAGGTGGATTCACTATTTTGTTAGAACATGACATTGTTAGTGATGTACATTTTGTGAATGTCATTGATATGCTAACATGACGTAAAGCATTTGTACATGGGTGGTACCCCTGTTTTGGTGCATAGATTATTGCTAGTACTCAGAAGCACAAAAAAGACACCACTTTCTGTTTCTAGGAAAAATTTAAGAAATTTCATTTGAGGTCCTGGCGGAACAACTACAATTAATGGACTGAATTTTCTTTCTCAATCGTTTATTTTTGGCTGCTTGTTTTTTCTTTTCAAGATTGGGAAGTTCTCGTTTAACATTTTCCTTTCAAAAAAAGGATTGTGAAATTTCACCTTCAAAGCTTCAAAATCTCCAGTTGCACGAAATTAAATATGTTGCTTTTATATCAAAATCTCCAGTTGCAAAAAATTAAATATACTGCTTTGCTACTTGATTGTCATTCGTAAGTACGTAAATATCTATGCAAATACAGGGGTAGATATTTACTCGAAGAAAGCAATTTTCTACGGCATACACATAAGAGCATATCCCTAGATTGCATGCGGTCATCTGACTTATTAGTACTCATAGGTGAATTTTCGCGTAGGTTTCAAATAAATTTCTTCGGTTTCTCGGTAACCCACCACCGGGACACGAAAGCCACGGAACATAGAAACAAACAGAATATGCGAAGAGAGACAAAAATTTACTTGGACATGAGCGTCGTAGTTGGAAGGATTGATAGAGAGTTCATCCTCCAGAGTTTGCAGTTGACTGCTGATTTGAAGTTCGTCGTCGTCCGACTCGCTGGAATCGTCGTCGGAGTCGGAAGATTCGGTTCTTTGTTCGTCATCGTTGTGGATATTCTCTCGTAACTGTGGAGAAATTGGAGCTAATGATTCTTCAGTTAGGTTTTGATCTTCCATGTTCGAGATTTCGGAGCTGCTACTTCGGCAAGTGCGTGCGATTAGCTTATGCGCAGTTGAAATGGAAGGGTGGATATAAGAAATGAAGGCTGGAAGGCTTTGGGGGAAAACTACGAATTTGTTTTAGACTAAAAAAAATGGAATTATATTTAAAATTAAATTTAAAAAAATTAAAAATTAAAAATTAATTCGGACTCGTTAAAAATAGTGAAAAAACCAAAATAAAATAATTAATATTTTTAATTGCTTTTAGTCTATTTTGAAGTTTTTTTTTTTTAAAAAAAAAAGAAACCAAAAATAATATGTCAATAATAATTATACCCATTAGTTATATTCAAAAAAAAATTATACCCATTAATTATTATATGGACTTATATAATTTTGTTTTTTTTAAATACTTTATTTATTAGTAGTACTTATTATCTAAACTAATCCGGAGCATGTCATTTTGAAATGGTTCGGTAATTAAACCTTCATGAATTCTTTATTTTTTTTCATTCCAGGTAAAATCCCTTAAAATATTAACTAATGTCGGATGAATGATATTAGGCAACCCTTCTTTTTTTGTACAAATGGGAAGTTTGGATACAATTCGGATATCAAAAAGATTATCATATAAAATACAAAATTTCTCCGCCGATTCCTTCTCGTCGAGCCTCTCGGTCTGTCATTATATTTCGAGAAGTAGAAAGGATTACAATTCCCGTCCCACCTAAAATTCTCAGAATTTGTTGATAGTTAAAATAGATTCGTAGATCAGGACGACTGATCCGTTTTAAATTTAAAATAATTATATATGGTTCTTTCCTATTTCGTCTATGTCGTAGTGTTAAAACCAAAAAATATTTGTTGTTGAAATGATTACGTTAATATTGAAAAGAAGATTCTCCCAAATGTAAAAATCCAAATAATTTCGTGATGCTGTTGCGATACAATAGCCACTTTATTACAACATCTCGAACCCATTTCACTGAAACTTTTGAGCGAAGAGCTGATAGTGTCTTAATAATTTTCGACAATAAACCCAAATTCAGAACCATCTTCATTTTCTGTCGTCAAGACCTTCTGAATTTGTAGCGCATCAACTTTTACAATGTCTGAACCTGAATGATGCGAAACGGTATCTTTTAATATAATCCGACAATTCAGTAGTTCTGCGAGATAAGAGAACCTACATCCTCGTAGTTTTCCGAAGAAAGCAACCAGCACTCTACCAGAGCAAAAAATTGTCCTATCGACATTGCATTTTTAGAATCCAGACGGTGGCGCCATCCCCTTGTCAGTAATTTCTGTAATTTTGTTATAACATATAGCCGTTATCATATTTATGCATAATAATTTATTATAAATTAATTAAACTATTTTATTTTACAATAATTATATTTTTTATGTACTTTTTATGCATAATAATTGATTATAAGTTAATTAAACTGAAAGTGCGTTTGGCATCAGCTTGTAACTTTTGCTACAAAGGAAAACATTTTTAATCAGATGATCACAAATTCAGAACTGACAGTAATTGGCAGAAGAGACCAGAACAAAGCTTCTGTTGGAGAGACAAGATGGCAGTCTGCAAATCAATACGTACTGGTATGGCGGCCACAAATTACCATCAGCTAAGTAGGGTGAGACATGTATTATTCTATCAAAGAAGCAGAGAACACAAATTTCATTGTGACAAAACAGTGAGAATGTTGTTTATCGCAGTTCAAGTTGAAAAGCACCGTATGTCTATCGCTGGAAGCAACAGCAAACCTCCATGAATAGTTTGTAAGGAGCAATTCGTATGCTTGCTTATTCGCAACAGCTAAGTCGCGAAAACAATAGTGCGTGCGAAGGCAAAACATGAGAATGTTGCACTTTCAGTTGCTGATGACACTCCTAAATTTAACTATGCGTTCTAGTGCCTGCTCAAAGTCGTTGTCTTCCAGCGCGAATGTGAAGCGACAATAACCCGGAATTCCAGTCCATGAGCCACTGTTGAGACACAATCCAGTTTGGTTGACAAAGACTTCCCTGATATTTGAGTCATCAAGCTTGATTCCGTCTTTAAGTGCATTTCCAAGCTTTACAGTTTTGTTAAGGTAGGCAGTCGGTTTTGCTACCATTGAAACACCAGCACAGGGTTGAATGACGTCCCACCCACAGTTCTCGAGTGTCTGTTGTTCACATTTACCACAAGAAAATAAAGGTCTTAGAGTATGCAATTCATTGATTCCACTCTCCAAACAGATAGAGATACATACAAACACACACTGTAATCGCACAAAACCGATCACTGTCTAATATTTCTCAGATCTATTCCATCTCTGCTATTTATCCACAGAATAGTGGCCATATTATTCCCTCGGCTTATCTGTCTTTTTGCATGCCCACTTCTTCCAAGGTTCGCAGTTCCAAATTGTCTAAGTGTATGTGTTTTAACTAAATGTTTTTGTTAATCTTGATAAATTAGGCATGAGATGAATTATTTGCCATAAAAAAATAAATCTCTAATTAATTAAAATTCTTCATTAAGATTTTATTCAAATTCTTGCCAGTTTAATTCTTCATCTGGTAGCCAAATTTTCTGGACTCTTAATTAGGTCATAAGTTAAGTTAATTATTCTATTGGTTGTCGTTGCAATTACTGGAGTTTGTAAGATGCATGGAGCTAATTTATTTGACAGAACCTAGTGATAATTGGAGTTGTAATATTTTGGAGAAATGTTCTTCAACATTCCATCTATGATGTTATCTCTTCACCTATTTAGCCTCGAGGAAGACAAATAGAGACACAAGAGAATCAAGAAAGAAGAACAATAGTTGAAAAATATTGAGTATTTGTGAGCATATTGTAAATCTAATCTTTTAGAGCTTTTCATCTTCTTCTCAATTACGGAGTTGTGTGACTTTCTATTAAAAGAATAGCTGTAAAGACTTAGCAAAATTAGTTAAATGTACAATTGTTAAGACATCGGTCTATAATTAGTTAATGTACAAGTATAAGGAATAGTTCTACCTTAGACATTAAAAGGTAGGGGCTGCTTAGGAAGTTGGTTCTACCTAAAAATGTTAATATACAAGTTCATTGATTTTACCTTAAGCCATATTCAAGTTGATTATACTTTAGCCATTAAAATATTTTCTAATCTTCATTTTAGTGAATGGTTTCAAATCTTTACTACCTTTAGCCATTAAAGATATATTCTAGTCTTCATTTTAGTGAAGGGTTTCAAATCCTTACTAATGATAGCTAAGGTAATAGATATAATCATTTGAGGACCAAATTGCTATAATAATTGTGTTAGCTTTCTTACTAGCCCCTTTTCTCAAGAAAATAAATTCTCTCAAGATCTAGAGTCCAAACAAGCAATTTCTTCACTCCTTGACTAATCTCTTTTTCTGAAATGTTGGATAAGCTCAGGCAAAATTCTCTCATGGTTGCAGTAAATCCTTTAAGAATAGGTCTACTACAGATACGATTGGTAGTTAAGCAATTTTCTGGACACAATAATATCACAGAACAAATTTAGTCTGAATTAGATCCTACAGTACGCATACAAAATTTAGCCATGCTGTTTACGGAGAAATCTTGATAAAATGAAAGGATTTTAAGCAATAAAAGAAAAGGATATACCTCCTTCAAGCGCTTAGATCTGTCCTCCAAATTTCTTACTTGTTCTGCAATCACATCCAAAAGTTCTCCTGGTCTTTGCTCTCTCAGATTGAGCAACTTTTTTACAGCATATTTACTAGTGCTATGTGGTTTGCTTAATCCAGGAAAGCTATGAAATGCGTCAACCAAAATTTGCTGGTTTAAAGCCAGAAACCCAAATTTTAGTGCTCCGTTAAGCAAATTCAGAGACATCCCTCCAAGTAGAGACACAGAAAGAGGTGGGTTTAGCTTTGATAATGTGCTTTCCAAGTTCCAGCCACCCCAGCCATTGGAGTTGAATTCCAATCCTGAGAATGAAGTATCAATAACAACTCTTGCCCCAAACTTCGTGCAAGTACTTAATATATCTTCCATCTCTTTGTTGCTGTAAAGCAAACCAGTTGGGACAATTGTGGGACCAGAAATGTACACCCATGGCTTCTTCACAGTCTTAAGTACTTTGGTAAGCATCTTGTCTGTTAGCTTGAAGTTATCGCTGCAATCAGTAGGGATACTAAAAACATTTGCTTTTAAGAATTTTGCAGCAGAAACATAAATCCCATTTGAGCCAGATGGGAAACATAATGTTCCACCTTCTTGAATGCAGCAAAGAACGAGCTTATTAAACAAGGCCTGTGGGCCATCTGCATACACAAGTTCTGTGGTGCTATCAGTTGGGAAACCATAATTGCTCTTAATAAATTGTTTGATACTAGGGGCGACATCGATTTCGGACTCAGCCATGTTCTGTCTCGCAAAACTTTCAAAAATAGCAGCTTTCACAGGAGAAGGTATGGGTAGGAAGCTTTGATCCACATCCATGTGAATCAACAAACTGTTCTCAGCATCACTAATTGACAACTCAGCATTGTCCAGTAGAGAAATGGCTGAATTAGAAAACCCAATCATCTCTCCTGACTTGGCCTTTTCACTTTCCCTCTAAATAGCATTCAACAAAAGTTGGTTCAATAAGTGAAGTTCTAATCATGAATAACATAAAAAGGATTACGATAACTTCATAGCCACTCAAAAATGTTATATGCTTAAAGAAACAATTAAATGACAATTTCTGAACTGTAAAATGTAATTAGCAGGCAATGTGACTTCAAAATTAGCCAATATCTGGGATAAACACGAAAAGAAAATGTGGATTCCAAAACCCACTAAAGAAATGTATGGTTTACCATAACAACTTTTTTCTCTATTCTCTACATTGCAAGCCCACAGAAACAACCAGAACAAATATGGCTATTGTTTGCTTGTGCATGATGAGATGCATGTTTCATCCTTTTAGCACAGTATACAAATTAGAATTTTGCAAGTTCAATATAACTCTACAAATGCTATAGAACAAATAAAAGGACTGACAAACCTCGGCAGCTGGATGTCGATCAGCAAGCTGAAATGCTAGCAGTTCATGGAAAATACATCCATAATAATTTTGACTTATTGGAGCAGTATTCCCTTGTAATACTTCCACGGTCTTGGACAAGGCCTTAAAAATTGCCTCCTCTTCTGTAATGACAAAGGCGACTTCTAAATCTGAATAAACCTGTAAAGAGTTCTCTGTTACTAGCAAGATTCAAATAAAACAAATAAACAAGAGTGTGATAAAACAAAAATTTTAAAGGAAAAAAGAAAACCAAAATCAATGTTAAATCCTCTATTTTCCAGCACAGAAAACAATAACTCTTTGATTTACTGCATGGAATGAAAAGCCCATTCTGATAATATTCTGGCTGATATACATGCATCTACCTGATTTTTCACCAGGCCACAAACTATTGCTGCATGTGAGGGTAGAGGATTTCCTGCCAGATATTTTAGGACCCCGTTGGAACCAGGAAGGCTGGATAATTCAAAGTGATCAGATATGTCTAAAAAAAGACGACATCCAACGTCTCTTGTAATATCTAACAGGTGCACAAAAGCTGAGCTCGTTACAGCCTCAAAGTGAGCCATCCCAGTAACCACAACCTGTGGCTTCAGTTTCTTTATGAGCTCTATCATCAAATCAGACTGGTGTGGTGCTTCAATGACAGTTAATTCATCTTCAGATGAATCAACAGTAGCAGTTCTCTACAATTTTAGTAACAAATATTAGTGTTACATATATAGCAGCTGGAGTAAAGTTCTTAAAAAAAACATTCTGCTACTTCAACACTAATAGACATGATGTTACTGTATTGATCTTCTCAAGGCAAAGGCTATTTGTTCTTATGGTAACTCAGACAACAGATATCGACCAAATGCCTCTCAAAAGGAGTTAAGCAATCAACCAGAAGGAAATTAAGCATGTAAAGTAATGATGTCTTTTCAAAATTCAGATAAGAACTCATATAAATGCTATAAGAAATAAAACGAGTCCATATTCAGTAAAGCCCAAAAAAATTAAATAAAAGGGCCATAATCATTTAGATCTTCTGGACAAACTTTGAAGATAAAAAGGCTGAGCATTGCACTGCCACAATAGGGAGACATCATTTGACAAATGATAGACTATCTGACTACAAAATATGCACTAAAATCAAAAACATAAAATATTATCTAAAATTGAGGTTGTATCATAAACAGAGACATTAAGCAATACATCGAACTAGCAAACAGAAAACAACTAGCAATATGACAGATCTATATGGGTAGACGGTTCAGCACATGACACAGACTCGCATGCATATATGACACAGCTAAATTTGTCTACCAACATTCTTAATAATATAGTAATAGTATGATTGTTAACAAAAGGTCAAACCACTTTGCAAAGAAGGTGACTTCTGTAAGCGTTTCTTAAATTTATTGTCACAATGTTGTGTACTTCTTTATCTCCATAAAGATATAAACTAAATAAACTGAACAGGGAGAATAGCTGAGGAATGAAAAACGTCGAACTTGGTCATCCATGACCTTTAACAGACAATAAGGCACAGAAACTAAAAACTTACACTGTGAATACCCAGTTCACCAGAAAAGAAAAGTAGGATGTCATTCCTTACAAGCATCATTGGGTGAAAAGAGGTCAAGAGAATAGAAAAGAAAGCATTAAAACCAAATTTAATTCAAATTAATTCCGTTGATATAAATACAAAGGAAGGAGACAAAGCTTGAAATAGAATAATATTCTAACTACATAACTAAGCTAGGTGGATTTTTTGTTCTTTAGCCAAGTATGAATCTACCATGAAATTGAAAATAACAACAAAATTTATTATGTTGTAAATTAAATATAAAAAATAATGATCCAATCCAACATATCAAGTAACCAAGGTCAAGAAACTAATAGGAGTTTAGCCAAATAAGCTGTAAGTTTCTAATACGGACAATAGACAGAATTTTGTAGTGACCAGTAAGAGATCGTTGGATTTGGCTGTTTCAACTCATCAATCTACAACAAGTCTAGTGCCTTGTAGTTAATAGCAAATATTCATCGAGGAATTAACTGGGAATGTTTGGGTTTCTAGTTTCATATTGTCAGGTCAATTAATAACCCTAACACCACAGCAAAAAGTCTACTCTTGATGATAAGGTTGAAGAACATTAATAGCAGGATTTTGTTTGCCTGCATGTTATGAACAGTTTTTCCAACTAAGGGCCTGTCAGATTCACCCAGTTAAGATAAAATAAATTTTTGTTTGAGGAAACTTTCACCTAAAGTTTCAGCATAAGAACTCTTACCACCACTGTTAACTAACGACCACCTTTGAAAGACAAAAAAGCATAGCAATCTCATGACTGTAATTTACATTCTATTGGAGTCCTCATGGATAATAAACTCTTACCTTTACTAGAATATTTTAGAAATATAACATACCTCAAGTGCTAAGTTTGTTAACCATTTCCTGGGTAGATGTCGTGTCAGGTGCTCATCAACAACAGCAAGACGAGGGGAGAATAACCGCAGAGCACTCTCAATCGCCACAGATCTTGATGGAAAGACAACAATATTCTTGCAGGAATTGGGAAAAAAAAGAAAAGTCAGTTGAGAAAAACAACTATAGTTTGTATATTAAAAAATTACATAATACCTCCAAAGTTCAGTTAGTTCCATGAGAACAAACAACTGAATCAGTTTATAAGAAGACAACAAACTTCAGAATCATTTTGAAGAGAGATATTCCAATCTCAATAGTTATTGAGAAAACTCAAAACGAGTACTTTACTGGCTTGTATCTTGCTTCAAAAGTGAAATTTCAAAGATATTTATAATATTTAAACATAGAATCCTAATCTGACTCTAATTACAAAATTCTTATATAAAACATGCAACTTAAAAGAATTTAAACTATAAATAAAAACCTAATGCTTGGAAAGTTCTAATCTTATCCACGCTATTATAGAAATTTTAGATTAGCTATACATAGAATTCCTGTTCTTATTTAGGAATTCTATGTCTGATTCACTCTGAATCCTACTTCTTAAAACCATTTATCAAAAGCAATCCATATGATATGGAGTTCTCAATGTTTTCAGTGCTGATGTCTTCTATAGAACTCTTCGTTCTAAAGATAAAAAGTCTTTAATGTGAAGCCCGAACAGTTGTTCTAAGGCCAGATTACTCAATGAATACTCCTTAGGGAGGAAGAACCGATGATCTAAGATATAACGAAAAAAATTCCTGAAATAGGAGTTAACAGAAAACCTTGAAAGCAAACATTTTGAACAGCATAACTAGGTCACACATGAAGTAGCAAACTTTTCTTACATTGGAAGAGAGGGGAATACGGTGGTATGTTTTCATAAAGCCAGCAACAAGATTACGAAATCTTTGGCTTCCAGCTGGTGGCTCAAATGAGAAATACGAATTCTCCTTCAAAACACTGGCAAGATAAGCTAGGAATGGGATCTTCTCATCCGCAACAGAATCATCCTCAAAAGATAAATCTAAGGAACTGCTGATCTCTTGAAAGCCACTTTTAAGAAACTCAAAAATTATCTTCACCTGTGAAGTTATGCAAATCATAATCCACCTAATTCACTTCAAATCAAGGACAAAAGAGAGATAGCCTTCTGGAAATTCAAGCCTAAAATTGATGAACAGACCTGAGCTGGTTGACGAAGTTGACAACTGTAAACTGACAAAGCATGAGAGATACGACCACCAGATTTTCCATATGCCCATGCTGTTCGAGCACAAATAGGCTGGTCTCCGGAAAGTCCCATAAAAAATTCAAAACGGTGTGGACTGTTCTTCTCAATTTCAACCAAGGCTGAAATATCTGTATCAGCTGCCTGTGACAACACATTTTAAGAGGAGCTATTTTCCAATGGAGAAACATTTTAAAGAGAATATTTGATTTACTTACTTGAAGAATTTTAGTCTGCCAAAGCTTGGTGACACGAACACCACGACGTTCAAACAGGCGTTCACAAACAGCTTGCCCAGGACGACCTCCCATATTGAAAATCATGATACCAAGAGGTTTGATTACAGATATTCCTTCCTCCACTGCCCTGGCAATGAGACCTAAGCCAAACTGGTCTTCAACAAAACCCTGTGTGAAAATGACATTACAAAATAAAAGTAAAACATGATTAGATACACAAGTGCTGATTATTTAATCATATGGATGACTTGGATAATGTGATCAGAGAAAAGTTTCCTAATATCTGCAGCATCCACATTTTTATCCAAATTAAATACCAATTTGAAACATATTTCAAGATTTTTAGATAGAAGAAAACCAATTTGAAAAAACCATTGGGATTAAGTTACTAAGGATCTTTTCCTACCTGAAGTGCACAATAGTTACTCAAAGAATGTAGAAATTCTTCACTTGCATTTTCCGTGATCATCTTAGACATAGCATCTGGATTTGGATTAAGAATCTGCAGTAGCAGTACAAAGGCAAAAAGTTATATGTCAATTTGATCATCACGGTAATGTTCACCATCTTAAATGCCACTAGATAGATAGGCAATTAGTCTCTTCCTAATCCTACCTGAGGTATGCATCCAACAATTCGTTCAAGCTGAATGCCATTATCCTTAAAATAAGCCAGAAGATCAGACTCATGGAACTCCACTCTGTCCAGTAAAGTTTTCTTCTCTTCATCATAGATGGGTTGACCCCTCTCATCCAGAGCATTTAAGTATAGGTTTATCCAAGAGACCTTTACTGCTCTAGGATTAATATCGAGGCCATACACCTGCAATATATTATTTATGCTTTATTTATGGCATTTCCAAATCAACAGCATCCCTCCATAATAATTAAGGGCAAAGGACCAAAGTAAGTTCAATTGTTTACATCATATATGCATGCATACAAGGACAACTATCAATGAGTTAGCATGTCCTTTGGTTTCATAAGTAGAGAAGGGTGTGCACGAAATACCACATTCATGCACAATTGCTGTTAAATTGCTGCTAATTATGAAAATGGAACATTTAAATTAAATCAGTGGCATCAAGGAATAAAAGAACCATCCTCAGCTTCTGCCATTTGGGATGGTAAATGATTAAAACAAACCTTCAAAGGCAACCACTTCTCAGCAATGGCAATGGATATCCATCCATTTCCACAGCCAAGCTCTGCAACTGTTCTGTCCTTGAATATAGAGTCTGGATGTCTGTTTAATCCTTCATAAAAAGTGAATGACCAATCTTCAGGGATAAAAATACTGGGGATCACCATCATTGTCAGTTTCTTCCTGCCCTGATAACCTGAACATGGAAAAGGAGTTGTTAAAGTAGACGAACAGATGAACCTGCCGTATTCAACTAATATTTTCTAATATAAATTGAAAACCAATAACATGAATGAGGTGAGATACAATGTTAACAACTGGAAATGGTACACAGAACTTACATATCCTTGGTAAATTTAAGTCAAGCTTGAATTGTGTTCATATTTAGACTGCCCTATAAGTAGATAACAACTAGTAACTGAAATGGTCTGTCCACAAGGTTGGCAGCATAATGGAAGTGAACTTTCTTCCTTCCTTGACCCCCTTCAATCCTTATTATGACTTTCTCTCTGATCACATTCTCCGAGTCATCCAAATGATTGGATAAAATATAAAACATTTGTTTGGTTCAACATCATATTGTGTTATACATTAAACCAATCAATCATTTATGATCACGTAGGCTTAAAACTTCTTCTCATATCTATTTGAGTTGCTATTTCCATATTCATTGTTTTCTTGTTTACTGTTCGATCCTCTTTAATCAAAAAGCCCTTGTGTGGAAAAAAAGAAACCGAAGGGCTTTTTATTCAAGATGATTAAACAGTTAACAACAACCATGCCTCCAACATAGTATTTTATCAGATCACAGTTCAGTATTTTATAAAACATGGTATATAAGGTTAAACCAACCAAATATGCACTAACAAATTTTGAACTTCAAGGATAAAATTGATAACTAAAACTTCTCGCATATAATTCAAGAAAAAATATTTTATCCTTTCATCTTGCAAGAAGCTTGGGATGCAGAGCATCGGAGTTGTGAGTTCATAACAAATACGAATAAAATTCACATCAACAGTGGATAATGAGGATTTTAAAAAAATTGTCAAAAAAAAAACGAGTGCCGAGGAATTTTATGAGATCAAAAACTAAACTTTATCTTTATCAGCAAGAAGATGGTCTTGGAAATCGGAATTAAAGTGACAATCCAGAAAGGATAAAAGAACAACGAAGTGACGGGAGTGTTTCCTGCTAGCAGCCTAGTTGAGAAAACGACAAAATGAGTAAATCATTTCAAAAAATAAGAATAAATACTATTCGATAAAGAAGCTTCGGTTTTCGTTTTATTGGGAAATGCACCGCAGGAAAAGGAAAGGCATCAAGACTCCAGGAACCTGTTTGGTTGCTGAGAAAAACCGTAGAGAAACTCAACAAAAAAGTGGAATACGATCATTTCGTAAGTCAACGGCCAATGAAATACTCGAAAGATTTAGGCAAAAGAACTATTACACCAGACAAGCCAGATACCAGTCATATGTAGCTCAGTTGAACTGAATTTACAAATTTCCTGCGTCCTCTCAACTACACAAAAACATTTAAATATAGGACACATATGTACACGCTACCGAAGCAGAAATGAAATCAAAATACAACAATATATACATATGTAACACAAACATAATACACCGTTGAACACCTTATTACATTTGACCTTCACGGAAGAAACCGAATGCGTACAAAAGCGTATACGTACATACAGGATAATAAGGTATACATACCTTCGTATTGATCCAAGTAGATGTCCTGGATCCGGAAATGATAAGTCTGAAGACACTGATCGGAGGAGCCGACTCGATTGTAGAGCTCAGAGAGGAAGATCCGCGCACGAGTTCGGGTATTCGGATCCTCGAGGCGTTCAAGTACGGATCTAAAAGCAGCGTAGGCGGCATCACCGGACTGCCGGCACTCCTTCAGGAAGTCATCAACGGAGTGAAACGCCATTGTCGGAGTGTGTAAAAGCTGTGAAAATTCAAAACAGAAATGGAAATTGTGAGTGATGTTGTGATGAATTACGAGATATGAATTTTTGTAGCTTGGCGGTTCCCTCTGGTTCGTCGTTTAGCTCCTCAAAGAGTGTAGAGGTTTTTATTTGCCTACTCCTCTCCGAGGTTTCTTCGCTCTCGGTATTTATATACATCTCCGGCGTGAGCAGTACAATGTACCTGTGTATATTCGCCACGTAATACCTGTATGTAATAATTATTTTATATAATTTTTATTATCTTTTATAAATATTTATAAAAAATAAAATAAAAAGATTAGGTAGAAGTTTTAAAAGATTATATATTTAATAATATTTATTATTGTAAATTTTAAATATAATATAAATATTTTAATTATTAAATTATTATATTATTTTTATTATTAGTAAAAATTTTGTATTTAATAAAATATGAGATAAATTTTTAATTCAATCATAATCTTAATTTTTTATTATAATTGAATATTTAAACTTTTATAAAATTATTCTAAAATATAGATTTTTTTACCAAAATAATAATAAAAAAAATTAATATAAAATATAATTTAGAGATATAATATTTTTATTTAGAATTCAATATTAAAAAATCAAAAAATAAATATCATATTTTTTTTTTAATTTATTAACATATGTTATTATTATTTGTATTACTTAATAGTTTTTATTATCGGTACGAGATAAAGTACATAGTACTTAACTTCATTATAAGATCGAGCAATAATTGTTTACTTCGTATCGATAATCATTTGAATCGTTATTTTCTTTAATTACTCCGACAACCTTATATTGACACTTATTTATCAACACTTAATATAAGATAATTATATCTATTTATCAACACTTCGAGCACTGATGAGATTAATAAATTTAAACGAATATATTATATTAATAGATAAAAAAATATTTAATAATAATTAAATTTTTTTAATTAAAATAATCATAACGAATTAAAAATGAAATATATTATTTTTTTCATCAGGAAAAAAAAAATTATTACTTTCTAAAATTTTTTAACTTATAATTCCTATCAAATTCCTGTAAAATTATCAAAGTATAAATATTGTCGAAACCCGTGACACTTGCATAATTGCATTGACTCAACTACTTCTTCTCTATTTTTAGCAATTTGGATGAAGTCCCTTTCAAATCTAAACTAATATAAATATATATATGTAACACCCAAAAATATTATTATTATTATTTTATTGTATTATTTTTAATTAATTTTAAATAAATATAATTAAATATTAATAAGATTTAATTTATTTTAATAAAAATAATAATAAAAAAACAATAAAAATGGGTAAAAATTATTTAGAGATTTAATTAAAAATAATTTTAGAAAAAATGAGTGAAAATTTAGGTTCTTGGAGTATTTTTGAAAAAAAATTTGAAAATCGAGGGTCAAAATATAATTTAAAAAAATTGTGCCACATCAGCTGCCCGGTCAGCAGCCCCGGCCAACCAAGACGCGCCGCGTGGCAGAGACGCTGACGTGGGAGGCCAGGCAGAAAGGAGCCACGTGGGTGATCCGCGTGCGCGCGATCAAACGACTGAGATCCATTCTCGCGCGCTAGGACAACCCAGATAAAAAGCACGCACGGACGGCCCAGATTGCACGCGCACGACGGCCCAGATTGCATCGCGATGAACGGTCCAGATTTATTTTCTATTTAATCGCGATCGGACAACCTAGATTAAATTGCGATGGACGGCTCAAATTAAAAGTGAAATGTTATAAATAATCTAATCCTCACCCAAACCCTAACCCTAGCCGCCAGAGCCCCTAGCCGGAGAAAACAGCTCAGCCACTGGGGAGCCAACCGCCGCCAAACGAGGTAAAAATTCTCTCCTTGGCTCAGAATGCGATTCTAAACCCACCTATGGCTAAATCGGAGCCAAAACACAAGCTAATTGGCCGAAAAACGTCATCGAAGCCCAGTGGCGCCGCAGCGGCTTGTCTCAGTTTTTACCTCCGATGAGGCCATTTCCAGTTCCCGTTCAACGTAATTTTTCCACCATTGTGATCACTGTTTCCTCCTTTACAGGTTGACCGAAGTAAAACACCCAACTGCAACGTGAGCCGCAGGAGCCGCCGCACCGGAGAGCCCCGCTGCCAGTAAGTTTCGATTTTCTGTATTTTTTCGACCCACCGAGGGCCTTACGTATATTTTCTCGTAGGAATTGGTGCAAGTTTGGCTGAATTCGGCCGGAAACGGCCAAAAACAGCCAACCCGAGGCGGATCGCCGCCGCGGGCAGCGGAGCTGCCGTGCCAGAATTTCAAAATTGGCCAAGTAGGCCGTAGGTCTGATTTTTGAGTTATTTGGGACGTGTGTAGATACCGTAAGAGTGTTTTGGTTCTCGAAAAAAATTTAAGAAATTTAGGGACTGCCCGTAGGTGCAGTGAAAATTCAGTTTCCGATTTCGAATCAGGTAAGGACCCCTCACCATATTTCCTATCGTAGAATTAAAGTTCGAATAAATAGAAATATTGTATTTTTGCAATTAATAGATATGTATAATTAATTAAGGTTGCTAATGGACCCCGAATCGGACATATTTCTCTGTTAGTTTCTGTTTGATTTATTTTACAGTTTTAAATATATTATTGTATCTAGTTTATTCATTCTATAGTTTTGAATGCATGAATCACTGTTTACTTCAATACTGCTTGATTTTGTGAATTTAGGATATGTTTTCCTTGTTGGATGCACGTTACTTGTTTATGTATTCATGTTTGAATGAGTAACAGAGACTAAGGACAAATGAGAATGGAATTGAATTGATAATTGGATAAGATGACAGTCTCATTAGATATCCTGGGAAATGGTGGATGGACTGGGTCCATAGAAAACCCTACCGGAAACGTTGTCTCATACCGAATAGGGTATGGAGATTTTAAATATTTTGGCGCTCATACCATATGGGGTATGGGGACGACCCGCTTCACCCTCATACCGGATGGGGTATAGAGGTTTATTATTTGGCGTCCATACCGGATAGAGTATAAGGACAGCCCTGAAAATTAAGTTTGTTAAGAGAATAGTTCACGTGTAGCGGGGACCCCTATAGATCCTCATGGATATTACTAAGCTGATAAAAGCGGGTAATTGCTATTTGATGATTGAAATATAAAAGTATGACATGTGCTATGTTACAGAGTATGTATGAATTCATGATATCTATGATGTTATTATTTCTACGGGTCGTTTTTATAAATCTCACCGAGGTAAGTGGACGGTAAATGGTTTGATTATTGATAAATAAAATTGTTTAAAAATTGTGCTTCATTTGTTGTTTTTATTTTTCTACCAACCTTTACTTCTGTGACAGTGATATAGTGTGACGTCCTTACTGGGTTAGTATACCTCATTCCTTACTTAACCATTTCAAATAAGAAGCACTTGGTTCCCGAGCTCATTCCGCAAGAAGACGGCGAGTAGATGCCTAGATATCTTATAGTTTTCTTTATAGTCTTTCATTTCTAGTATTTCTTTTAGTTGACTTATTCTTTGGTATTATTAGTACGTTTTAATTATTGTGTAAATAATATTAACCAGAATTTTTTATTTCGCTTCCGCACTCAAATTTTTTATATATATTTTCTTTTAAATTTCCAGAGCTGTTACAATATATATATTATAATCATATTCTATACAAAAATAATATTATAACAAAGTAAATTTCAATCCATAACATTGTATGCTTCCATAAATAAGACAAACACCCAAAAAAATTGGAAAAGATGCTTGCAATTTTTTTTTTAATATTTACAAGTAAAAATAAGAAAAAAAAAAACTAACAATAAATAAGAAAAATGAAAAATAAAAATTAAGAAAACTAATAATCTCAATATATATATATATATTGAATGTGTTCCACAATCACTTGATTTTATATACTTTAATTTAATTTAATTTAGTAACAAAATAATTCAAATGTTATATGTTTAAACAATTAATACAATTACAACACATGTTTCTTATTATTATTAATTTGATTAAACAATTTTTATTCTAATATAATTTTTAATTACACAATTAGTACAATTGGGACCACATATAATAATAGCATACATGTTTTTTTTTTTAAATTATTTTAATAATAAAAGACATACATACAATAACAAATAAATATATTTTTTGGGTCTTAATTATTTTAAATTTTTTAAAGTAAGCACAAATTATTTCTAATTTGAATATACAACTTGTCTTTGGGAAAGTCAATGTAGGTTTATATTTACATGAGCATATTATAAAATTAATGGCCAATCAATATTTTGGGATCTCATATAGTCCAAAGTTGGAAATGATTTGGGAGTAGCCCAAGTTCTCATGACCACATAAAGTGAATTCCCTACTAACATAATTGTATTATAATAAGTAAATTAGTATAAAGTTTTAATTAAATAAGAGAATATAATAAAATTGGACGGTGTTGGTCCATCCAATTTGATACATACGTACTTTTTTTTTTTAAAAAAAAGTTGATGATAAAGAATTATGCGTCATTGAGTGTTTATCACAATAATGTATAGCTTTAAATTGTTTAAAGGTATGAAAATTTGATTGATATATTCTTTGTAAGGATTTAGACTTTTAATAGTTTAATAGAGTTTTATCGGATTAGTATTTAATAACGATGGAAATTGTTGTTTGATGATTTAAAGTTACGTGTATAAAGTATGTGGGAGAGATGCTTTACTTACTTTATCTCTTTAGGCATTCGACCTATAATAGTGTTTTATGTATATTTATGTATGTGTATTTTTATCAAAATAACCTATTAATGTAGTAAGATAAGAAGCTCGTAATTGAAGATAATTATGTTGAGTACTTTTAAGATACGAAGCATATCTTTAAGTACTAACTAATATGTGATAGATGGAGTCTGTATAAATTAGGAGAGTTTTTGTAACGATTCCGAAAATTCTGAAGAAAATAAATTATAAATTTAGTGCGAAAGCGAAATAAATAATTAAGGTTTACATTCTTTACACAATAATTTAAAATACCAAGTAGGACTACAGAAATAATTCTTTTGAAAGAAATACGAGAAATTAAAAAAATAACCAAAAAATAAATAAAATTGGCATTCTACTCGCAACCCTCTTGTGAATCGGGTTCTGTATCATGATTCTCTTGATTTGAAATGGTTAATAAAGTAATGAACTATACTAGCCCAGCATATCTTTAAGCACTAACTAGTATGTGATAGATGGAGTCTGCATTGATTAGGAGAGTTTTTACTGTTAATGCAACGTCTAGCCTTCTAAGTAATAATACTAGAGTGGACTCAAAATATTACCGTATAGTTTATCATCTACCTTAAAACATTTAGTTTATGTATAGGATAACATAGTATATTTGTTAAGAATATCAACAATAAAATAATGCTGACTAAGAAACAATAACTGAGAATTATTTCGCACTTTTAAACTAAGAAAAAAATGAAAATCTTCAAAATACTTAATAAAATAATTAGAGGATGACGTAGATATAAAATTGTTTATACAAGCAAGCTAATATACTGTGAATGACAAAGTCATAAAATATTACCATAAAGTAAATTAGTCCGAACTTACTTTGATAAAAAAAAAAAATAACAAGGGATTGATTTTAGAAGTGCAAAAGCCACATTATTGTAGAAAAGACTATAACTTTCGATACTGAGAACGATGAGGTTGTTTAAAGCCATAAATAGATTTACTGAGTTTTTACACACGAGAAAGAAAACATCTACAGAGAATGAGGTTTTTGCATATAAAACTCATCATTTAGAAATCTGTAAAAAAAACATATTGAGTTATCGCAATACTTATTTGTAAGTTAAAACAATGTATAAGAGAAGCTAAATTGTGATTGGCTTCACAATTTGTGAAGCTAAAGACTTCAAAATAACCACGTACAATTTGTCGGTGAAAGCCTTTGGCCACCAAAAATTGTTTCGTAGTGTTTTTTATGAGTTTAAAGATCAATGTTTACCGTGTAGTGTTCTTTCTAAAAAAAGAAGTTTGTAAGTATCGTTCATCATTTGAAGTATTAAACTTAATCGAGTGTACTTCTCTCAACTTCAAGTGCCTAAAACATTTGGCTCACACAAGTTGGCTCGATGCTACCATGAAAAGTGGAATGAATTTGCTTTAATTTATATATATATATATATATATGTATATTGTTCTCGAATCAAGTAATCATTGGTTATTCCATCAAGCGAGAAGAAAGAAAAATGAGGAACATGTTTGGTTTTTATCTCGAGGATTTGAAGGAGTTGGAGTATGGATGGGAAAAAAACTTATAACCTAATGGACTCGAGCAACTCGATCTATTTTATATTTTCAAAAATCGAATTTGATTAAAACGGACTAGTTATTTAATTATTATTATTTTGTTAAATAGACATATATATAATATATAATTTTAAAAGTTTTTGTGAGTGAATATATTTATGAAATTAAAAATAAAAAAATGAATTTAATTAAATATTAAATATATTAAATTATGATTAATTTTATTTATTAAATAATTATAATTTATGAATGGAATAAAAATATAAGACAATGGAAATATATATATATATATATAACCATTTTTTTTTCAAATTATCTGGTGAAGATAAATTTTTCTTGCAGATTTGGCAGTTAGGTGCATAAATGGACAACATTGAAATAACAGGAATCTAACCAGGAGAATATGATTTTGATCTTAAACTGAGTCTGTTTGTTCTTGTTTTTGTTTTTGTTTTCCTTTTCTTTTTCCCCCCCCAACTCTCTTCCTTTCATCTCTTGATTCGACAGAGAGGGAAAACAGAAATGGCGATGCTTCTGCAACCCGCCCAACTCTTTACTTCATCCCTTTCAAGTTCTTCTGCAAATTCTAACTTACCCTTTTTGAGTAATCGCCAAATTCCCCCTCAATTTTTGTCGTTACTCTCTCACTCCAACTTAACAGTACCCGGCAAGTTTGAGCATTTACTTCTTTTCATGTTTGTTTTGGCTTTTGCCCGTCGATTATCTGGGATTGTTTTTTAAAAAGAAAATGATTTTTGGGTGTTGTTTCAGATCATAAAGTTTATTGGAGGAGAAAGCACAAAAGTCCTGTATATAAGATTCATTGCTCTACTAAAGTTGATAATGTATGTCAGATTGAACTTCACTCTACTTTATGTGGGTTTGCTTTTGTTCACTCCTTTCAGCAGCTTATTCTGTTAATGAAAAGAACTGGATTTGCTTTTTTTTTTTTGTCTTTTCTTTTCTGGGTTTGAATTATTTTAATTACTTTTTCTCTCTCTCTCTCTTGATTTCATGTTATTCGTTTTACAGAGCTCAGTAATTGTGAAAGAGAAAAGCGTTTCAGTCATTCTTCTGGCTGGAGGAACGGGCAAGAGAATGGGTGTAAGTCTTCTTTTTTTACCCTTTGAGGTTTGAAATTATGGCGCATTCTTGATGGAATATAGTATAAACCAATAAATTGCATACTTTCTGTGGATTGGATTGGAGTTATTGAGCTAAACTTAATTTTTTTAGACAGAGAAACTTAAAAATTTTTCATTTGGAAAAATATTTGTGAGGGTTGTGATTGAAAATGGATTGGACTAGATTTTATCAGTTTTAGCTTTTTGGATGATTGGTCGCGGAATTTATGCGTTCGCATTCTGGGTTTATGGGAATTAGCCATAGTAGCTTTTCTTTTTTGTGAATGTAAGCCATAGTAGCTTTTAAATATGCTTCCAAAATACTATGTGAAATTCATTGCAATAATTCCAGTCCTCAAGGGTGATCTTGTTCACACACGTCATTTCTCTGCTGGAGAATAAAGTTTTCGTATTTGAACCTTTTTCCTTATTTTTATTGGTTGAAAGTGGAGAGTGGTTGAGGGTCTTTCATTTTGTTATCTTCTTTTTATTTTTTTTTGCTTTATTTGTTCTGCTCCTGCAAAATTCCAAGGGATAATAGCTGGATGTCCTTAAAGCATGAGGTTGTTATTAATCTCAGCAGATTAAACATTCTTAGACTTCTTAGAGAATGTAGGAGATAGGTTTAAGTCTTCTCTGGACTTTAATAAGCCATCCTACAGTAGATATTGTATGCACTTAAAGATATTTGACAACAAATTGACTCACTGTTGGTTTCAAGTGATAGGTACTTGCAACTAAATTTTCTTTTTCCTAAATGTTTGGTGGTCTTGTATGTTTGTGTTTGTATTTTGATGTTATAAGCAAATATAGATGCATGCACATACATTCCCTTTTCTTTTATGTGCATAAGTTTCCATTTCTTTTTTCCTATGGTTTCCCATTTTCATATTCCATATGATGGTTTTGTTATTTTGTGCAATAGGCGAGCATGCCAAAGCAGTACCTACCACTTCTAGGCCAACCAATTGCCTTGTATAGGTAAACAAGCTGCAAGTCATATGAAATACCCAGTTTCATCACATAATGTATTTTCATAAACTGGCCAAATTATGTTTACAACCATATAAGGGCTTTTGTATTTCTATCAATAGTATGCACTCTCATGAAAATCGTCTAGAAACAACTGCATAGTTCACGAAGTTTAGTTTGTTAATTGACTATAGTATAATTAGTTATTACTTTCTCAAAACCTGCTATTCACTCGTGATTCTGCCTTGATTGGGCATGTTCAATGTACAATTACTGTACCAGCTTTCATGTGGTCATGACCAATCTACTATATGCTTGGTGCTTGGTTGATATCATATGTAGTTATGCACCCATGCTTCCTTGGTTTTGCACCCTTATCGATTGATGGATTTGTGGTTGATTCTTCCCATTGCAAAACCAACCCATGTGTGATCTATGTTTCAGTGCCTCTGATACAGGCAGTAGTTCCACGTCACTCCACTTCATGGCAAAGAGACCCACCTTTATAGAACATGTCCAATGTAAGATGATAAGACTATTAAACATGCTATCAGACTGTGGGAACCAACTTATTACTTACTTGATGCTGAAGAATTCATGTGTTTAAGAAGATTCCTTGCATGAGCACCAGCATATGCATTTGTTGGGCATCAAGAGGCCTGCTTGGCAGGCCACATGCAATCTGTTACTAACCTGGTAGCTGCTCAGTCCTTGTGGTTAGAAACACTATGCAAAATTCTTTGTGAAATAAGATAAGAGATTGTCTGGTTAGGAAGACCAAATATAAAATAATTATTTGTTACTGTAATATGCCAAAGGTGATTCACAAATTGAGTTGTCTTATATATTAATTTTCTTGGTTCCAAGATATTCTAGGTAAGAGTTAACTGTAGGTTTCTCAATTCAAGCAGTGTTTGGATCTGTCTACAGTTGAATTTGGCTGTTTCAGTTCATTCTGCTCGTCTCCTTTTACTTTTTTTTTTTGCATAAATAGTTATATGTGTTCCTTTTTGGCAGTCTTTACACCTTCTCACGCATGGTTGAAGTGAAGGAAATTGTTGTTGTTTGTGATCCATCCTACAAAGATGTGTTTGAAGGTTTGATATCTCTAACTTCTCTCTGTTCTCTCTTCCTTTCTCTTCTCCAGCTTCTTCTTCCCGTGTATGCAAGCTCATATGTGTTTATTTGTGCATTGATGGTTCATGAATGCATGTGCATACTTGTGCTTGGAGTTGGGTGTTGCGTGTCTGTTCGTACACGCATGTTCGAGTGCACGTGCTCTGTATAGTTGGTTTCCATTTCATACTTGAATTTATGTGTTGGCTGCTTTTGAGCTTCTTGTTTCTAGTTCTACAGAAAATATTTAAACTTATTGATTAGCTTTTTCCCAGACACCAAGGAGAAGATCAATGTGGATCTCAAATTCGCTCTGCCTGGGAAGGAGAGACAAGATTCTGTGTACAGTGGACTTCAGGTGCATGCTGAGTGTTCTAAATTAAGCAAGCCTTGATTTGTTCTTTTTTTGCATCACTGATCAGATTTCTTGTGGCACATTTTTTAGTGGGGAATTTATCAGGTTGTACTATCCAAGTCATGTTAGTCATTCTCATTCACGATGTTCTCCATCTGTTCTGTAGCTGTTATATTTCAAGAGAAACAGTTAGCTTAAATCAATGGGCAGGAAGGAGCACAGAAAATTTTTATTAATTTACCAGGATTTTGCAATGCCATCAGTATAGACACTTGGCAAAGAAGCACAGGAAGATTTGTTTGGATATACACTTAGGAAGAGGCATTGAGCCTATCTCCATGTGTTTTTTATGTATTCATGAAATTGGTTTCTTAATCTAATTTATCAGAATAATTTTCTTTCTTTTCTAGTTGTATTTTGCATTTTCAGAGTAATTTTTTTTTATCAAAGTATGGTACTTTTGAGTTATACATTGTGGAATGCCATGCCACAAATATTTGGTGTGAAATACTGTCAGTTGTGTTCTACTGCTGATAATAGCATTCTTCTGTTAGAATTATATTTTTCCTTTCTTCTACAGGAAGTCGATTCGAACTCTGAGCTTGTTTGCATTCATGATTCTGCAAGGCCTTTGGTGTTATCTGGAGATGTAGAAAAGGTTCGGACAGTAAATCCCTTTGTATACACACATCTTGTGCATGGTTGAGGTTGCTTTATGAATTGAACAAAGCAAGCCTCGTGGATACTGGAAATGTTTATTTTGAATTGAATTATGAATTAAGGATTAGAATAAGAGAACTCTTGGGGTTTCCACCAGTGTTTACCAGTTATTTGTTTATGGTGCATACTAATTTTTGGATATGTTTGTGCCGATGATCTTCAGTGGGCCATTCATTTAAAAGCACTATTTAAATATTATCAAATTCAATGGCATTTTAATCAATTTGTCCCTTCTCTCTTGATTTTTGACACTTTTGCTCGTCCTATACGGTACTACATGGTAGTTTGATTGTATTTTGTGGATATTGTTGCAGCTATCTCTTGTACTCATATGCACATTCAAATTATTTTTTTACACGTGTTTTTATCTTCTTCTTCAGAAAAAAGAAAAAAAAACTCATGTTTCTATGTATTGTCTGCTTTCGTATGGCGCTTGTTCACATACTGTAACCTTTCAGATGAACAAAACAGAACATTTCTCAAAAGATCTCTATATTGTCAATCAACACTTCAGCTTTTGTGACAAAGTCATGTAGTTGGCATATTCTAATAAACTCTGCAAATCAGTTTTTTTTTGAGTGCTTGCTAAATTTACATAAAAATTCATACGAACAGGTCTCTGAACCTATCATCAACTGATTTATTAGGTTGCAGATGCTAATCGTGTTCTATGTGATAAGCTTTATCCTCAAGTCTTTTCCTCTTCTTGTCTTTTCTATTTCTCTAAGTAGTTTTCACTACTTCAGCCCATTTATATTTGATTTGGAAGCAAGAAGGTAACATGGTGTATCAACTACTTGCTGTTAGGTCCTAAAAGATGGCTGGCTTATTGGGGCAGCTGTGCTTGGTGTCCCAGTCAAAGCTACAATCAAAGAGGTATTTGCTGATTTATGGCTAGTACTTGTGGGCTTTTTTTGAGTAATAAAAGTACCAACATAGCTAATGTCTGTCTCTGCAAAACTTAATCTCCATATTATTATTGGTAATTGTAGCCTGTAGGTCTTTATGCTATTTGGACTTTACCTCGTTCTTCTGTCTATTCTTTTTCTCTTTAAGATTGAAAGCACTATAAGTAGTATTTTCAGCAGCACTTTCAAGGTAGCTAACTGTAATCTGTCAACATGACCCTGGCAATGGAAGTCTACTTCTATATGGGCATGCAGTAATGATCAGATGCTGTGACATTCTTACTTAGAGAACCTGTACTCTTGGAGCATCTTTCTGCTTAAAGGATAAGCAATGAGCTTGAATCTTGGACACTAACTTGCAGTGACAACATTCCATTGATGAACTTTTGCATCTTTGCCTTGTCATGGTTATGGTCCGTATCATAGGTGATGTAAAATGGTTTTTTAAATTGCCTAAATAGACTAGCAATTATAATTCTATTAAATATAAAATTATTCTACTATTTAGGATTGTACTATTATAGTTTTAGTAATTTTGGAGTCTCATTGTTTTCGGTATTTAATTTTCCAATTTGTACTATTATTATTATTTCCTAATCTGATTAGTATTAGTAGTCTAATTCTATTAAGCAAAAGAAAACTTATGAAATATTATAAATATCTTTATAAATTCCCTTTTGAGGCGGATCTCGGTTTTTCAATAAAACACTGTTAGAGTTTCTCAATTTTTTAGTCGTGTGAAACTTCTTATATCTGATGTCTAAAAAATCTTGGCTATGATGTGTATGTTCTTACCCTAGAATCAATAAGAAGCAAAATAGCTCTAACTTGTCCTGCAATAATAGAAACTTGTTGTGGAATCAATTGGTATAAGCTTATTAAGAGAGAACTCAAATATCTCCTAGGGCTTGAAATTGAAAGGACTCAGAAAACTATTCTGAAATTATTTTTCTGCTTAACTTCTATATTCCTTGCATAGTTGGAGTTGGTTTTATACATAGACTAGAAAGTAACTGTTATCTGAAGATCGGAAACTGGCTATCCATTAAGAAAACCAAGCAAGAGAAATTCAAACATTACAAACTACCTATCTGAACTTCCTACCTTATCTGTCACTAACAGAATATATAGCCATGCCATATAGTAATATAATAAAAGAGAACATGACATGACTAATCGAACATTTAGCAGTTAACAGCCCATCCCTTAATTCTTCTTCCTCTGGTAGACTTTGTCAAATGGCTCAATATATGGGGCTTAAAACAGTCATTTGCAGCTTAACAATCTGGTTGTAACTCCGCCACTTCACCTGTTAAATGTGCATTTATCACATTTTATTGGAACTATTTATTTTTTAGAATAATATACAGAAGAATTATTCCTTATTTATAGATGTAATGGCATGTCGTAGCTTCAATCAGAACTTAATTGAATTTAAAATGAAGAATTTCAAGCCCTTCTGCTCACTTATTACATCAACATTTCCATCACCTAATGAAGTTTGGATTGTGTAATATATTTCTCAGTTAACCTTATTTTTTGTGAAACCCCTTCCCTAATTCATTGCAGGCAAACAGTGAATCTTTTGTAGTGAAAACTCTGGACCGGAAGACTCTTTGGGAAATGCAGACTCCACAGGTTAGTAATTGAAAGAGATTAACGTTACGCTGTTCATTTATTGATTCTGCTAAGAACTTCTGTTCGGGTAACATCCAGCTGATTTTTTTTTACAGGTGATTAAGCCTGAGTTGCTTAAAAAAGGTTTTGAGCTTGTGAATAGGTACTTCATGTATACATATTTCTGTTCAAACTGCTGATGGCACTCATTATAATGGTTACGAATGCTGTCGATGCTAATTTGAACTTATCTACCTCAGCATGAGTATATATGTTCTTGAGTGGAAGTCCATTGTACCTGCATATTGTTTATTATGTGGGAGTTATCCTCTCCCTTCCTTTAATCCTCCTGGATTGTACATTACAAGTTCCTTGGCAATTAATTTATTTAGTATCAAAGATCTTCAAGATTCGTATCTCACATTAAGCTATAATCGACTCACAATATGTCAATGTGATATAAGTCCTGTGTCAAATGTTATCTTGTGCCAACTTTTGAGGAGTTATTGTTGTCTATAGGGAAGGTCTTGAAGTTACTGATGATGTTTCCATAGTGGAGCACCTTAAACATCCTGTGTATATCACTGAAGGATCTTACACCAACATCAAGGTATTGGCGCTCGTTACTTTTAAAGCTACTACTTATGTTGATGAAATTGCAAACCGAATCGCTATGCTCTTTTAGTTTTTTTTCGTTGTACACTTGTTCTTGTTTTCTATGTGGAAAAACAAGTAATTGTTATCGAGTTAGAACTTTGGAACAAATGAGAAATTCTCGGTGCACTCGCAGGTAACCACTCCTGATGATTTACTGCTTGCAGAGAGGATATTGAATTTGAGTTCAGGAGATTCTTCTTCAAGGTAAATGAATTCTTCCCTGAAAAAAGAAAAGAAAGCACTCGTAGATTTCGATTGTGAAATCAGATCATGTTCCGGAGATGACAAAGTCAACGATCATCGGCAATCCCACAAGAGAACCTCGGTGCTAATAAAATCAATTCATACTTGTTCCTTTTCATGCTTTTCAATTGTTTCTTGAAATTTTATATTGTTATACTGTACAATACTAAAGGAGAATTTGTCTTGTCATATTTTTATTTCAGTCTATATATTTATGTGACATGTGGCCTTGATCATTTACAAATACATGTTTTTAGTAATGTATAAAACATTTTTATTTTGGTTCAGTTCTTCATGCCTTTTGTTTGCAGTTTGTTTGTTTTGAAGGGTGTCTGGGATTTTTGAGCTATTGATTATTAAGGAAGAATGGAATGTTATGTATTTTATTGAACAACATGAACTTAGATATATATATATATGTATATATAATTTTTTTATAAGAAAAGAAAATTTAACAATATTTATTATTATATTCTTTTATCTTAGTTTTACCCTAATTACACATGATATACAGTTTCTAACACTCTCCTTAAAAGGTGGTGAAAGATGGTGAATGTTATGGCATGGCAAAGTGTTCTTTAAATTACATATAGTTTTCTTTAAATTATATATATATTTTTGTTTATATATTTCTATACATAAAATATAGTGATTAAAAATAAAATTCAATTGTAATTATACTCTTTTTTTAAATAAAAAAAATCTGTATAATTTATTTTTTCCTTTTTGTTTTCTTGACTCGAATCCGCTTGCGCGCAAATTTTATTGTCGTAAAGGCACGAACAATATGAACAATTTTTTCATTTTTTTGATTCATAATTTTTTTTTTTCTAATTTTCTTCATTTTTAATTCGCAATCCGATTTTATTTTAAATAGAATTTTTTTTTTAATCCTTTTTTGAACTAAGATATCTTCTTTTTATATATATATATATATTGTTCAAATATAAACTAGTGATATTTTGAATTACTGGACTCTCATCATTTAGGGTGTGCTAGGTGCAGCACTCCACCGCTTCGCCTAGCAGCACGACACTTTTATTGTTCTCTCACAATCTCGTTTTTACGGTTTAAGCTGTTTCTATTTCGTTCGCTGCTACTACAGAAATCGTTTTTGCTTTCTTTTCCTTTGACTACTAAGATGTTTCAATTCACCAAGTTATCTCTTGCTTGCTCATGGATTCAGTAGTAATTCGAGAAGTCAAACCTATTCGAGAATCTCCGAAACTACGCTTATTTTCAATTCCCCAAAAAAAAAAAAAAACCCTTTAGACATATTTTTATTTAGCTCGCACAATAATTGTTAGGCTCTTTTATTTTAATGCTTTTTCTCAAATTACTCTTTTATCAAAGGAATTTCTTGTCCTCCCCAATATTTTATGTTTTAATCAAAATAATTTTTAATTAAAACAAAAAAAATCACTCTTGAGTTTTAACACCTTAAGCTTCTTATGTTTTGAACTTTCTTCAAATTATCACCCCAATATTCTTTGCTAACTATTCACAAAATTACAAATATAATATTATATGCACATCATTGCTTTTACTTATAGCCATAAAAATGCCTGGGAATATTTAACTCAATGTTGGCAATCCAAGATCAAGGTTTATATGGAAGAAACTGAAGCCATTGACATCTTTCTCTTAGTCCTTGAACAAACAAGGTTTCCCATTTCTTCTTTTCTTTATTCATTCCAAAGAAATAATAATAATAATTAAAACTGGTGCAGATAAACAAATCCTCAAATCCAACCTTCCTGTGCTTCATCCTTGAAAAAATGGCTTCAATAAGAAAAATAAATACAGAAAAAGAAAAAGAATGTTTATATGCATATTAAAGAGGCAGACTACATACTCAGGAATCCGAGCTCATTTAGCTTTTCTCATTTTTATCTTCTGGGTTTGCTCTCTGTCTTCTTTGTCTTCCCACAGACAGCAAACAACGAGAATTTCCTGCTTTTTCGTGGTCTTACAGTGGTCCCCTTAACCTGTTTACGTTCAGAATTCAGGCACGCTTGATTAGATTGAAACCCGGTTCGCCAAAATGTGAGGATGTAAATATATCAACAACTTACCTTCCCTCTTCTTGGAGGTTTTCTAGTGTTCCAACAGAAAAGTCCGCTGCATCCTCCTGTTCCGGATCCTGATTCATATCCACTAGACCAAGTCCCAAGAATAAGCAAGAGGTGTGTTGTATTATATTTTTGAAGTATGTCTCAGGATTCAGAAACAGAAGTTTGATGTTTTTTCTGCCTATCCAAGTAAAAAAATGGGAGAAGCTATAATCTCTAACAAGGTAAAGTGACTTACAGATTGTCTTTGTTGTAATGGTCAGCAAAACTGAGATCATGTAATAAGCTTGGGGACATGGCATGGTGACCACTCTTCTTAACAGTCTCGTCCTTATGCAATAATCTTCCTTCATCGCTTCCCAACACCTTGGGTTCATTATTTAATTCATCTTCCCGATGTTGTGAGGACAGCCCTGATGAACTCGTTGATCCCATTCGACTTCTACGGTAGATGCCCTCTTGAGGCAGTACCTGGTTCTTCTCAGGTTTTGTACGGTTCAACGAGCCAGGAGTGCCTTTCTCAGCAGTCTGTAACCAGGCTGTTTCTAACCTCTGCTCACGGATTATGGATTCTATTCTCTGCATTGGGATCTTTTCCCCACTTTCTTGTGAATCACTACTTTCATCATTACCCGCAGTCAGCAAATTGGGTGATTGAGCAGCAGGTTTAAAGGTTCCTTCCCCTGCATCTTTGAGAGTACCTTCTAAATTATTAGAACACCCTCTAGTTACTTTCCGAGGTTCCTGACATGTTACTAAGTCAGAAAAACCATCAATGTCATTTGTGTAAACTATCTGTTTGTCCTTATCAGTTCCCACAATTTTTCGTGTCTGTTTCATCAATGGTAAGTCAACTGAATCCAGAGAGTTCAAAACATCACCATCTGGCAAGAGGATTATTCGGACTTCTACATTGCACCTGAGAACAATCTCGATTGAGTTTGTGATACTACTTAAGAATCTTTCAGCTCTAGATTTGATGTTACTGTCCCCAAATGCAACATAAGCAACCAGAATACCTGCAAGCAGAACCACATTGGGTTTAAACGAAAATCATACAAAATATGATAAACAAGGAAAATGAAAAAAAGATCAGAAGGGGTACAAGATTGTACTTGCATGTATATACAAGGGATGCCAAAATTTTGGAGATTCAGGCATGTGAATTCCCACAAAAACTATGGAAAGTCAGGAATCTAAATATTCTGGATTAATGTCGAAAGAACTGATAAAATAAATGCATCCCATGATCACATCTTTTTGCGTTGATTGTTGACTACGGATTTACAGCCTCAACCATTAGTTCATTATTCGGCAGATAAAGGTTTGCTCCCTCCTTTCTTGGCTCCATTATTCTTTTAATTTTGATGTAATGGTGGAGTGATATTAGGGTTGGCAATTTGAGATATCCTCTTCTAAGAGATTTCTTCAAGATAAGATACTAATGATACCACCCCCAAACCCAAACCTGACACATTTATCCCAAACCCAATATGCAAACAGAATTAACATGTTTAAACCCATTTATCTAAGTTGTATTATATGTTAATTATCTTAAAACCAATTTAATACGCTTAACCTATTGACAAAATTAATCAGTATGTTTGTAATCAACAGAAATCATAATTTTTACATGTTTATCTACAATGCCATGTCAATAATTATAAAATGATCACGATAATACAAGCAATTATCACGTAAATTAATTAAATAATTAAACATAAAAAATCGTTTAAAGAATGTCAATATAATTATCTATTTTTTCATTATTACTATCATAATAAACATTTGTTAATAAATAAGTGTAGTGAAGTAACCACTTGAAATTTTGACATGATTCATACAGATATATTTCACTAGAAGAGTAACATATATGCCTTTAATGTGGTAAAACAGGATTTACAAATGAATAGAAGTGTTATAAAAGATTTGACATGCTTAGATATAATTATTATAAAGAAATGGATTTGGCTCATTGTGAACAGCTCATCCAATCATATTGGGTCAAAATTTGACAGCCATAGATATACCCTAAGCTTGAATTTGAGCTTAAGAGCTCCTACATTAAAGGCGCAAATTTTACCTCTAAACTATGGTTTTGGGACTGTTAGGAGTATTTAGTTACATAAAATTTATTAAATGCGTAACAGAAGACCTAATTAGATCAGTATATGTAATTATGTTGCATATAATGCAACAGTAAGATCTTGTTTTCATTCATGAAAATCAAAACACGCATAAGGCAGATGGACTCATGGAAACAAAGTAATACTTGGTCTAGCGTGTAAGACAAATTTGGCATTAAGCAAACAGACAACTACCGGAGGACTAAGCATCATAAGAAGTCATTTACACGGTTAAAGATAATTGCAGATGATTGCAGCCATGAAGACACCGAATAAAGAAAAGAAATTCTACTGTCTTACTTTCACAGCTTTGGCTCGGACCCTATACAGCAGGAAGCACCATTTATTTCCCTTTTTAGGAACACATGAAGAATCATTTGCTTCTTAAAAAAGAGATGACCTATTTTTGCTAAAGGAAATCATTGAAGACTAAATAAGAAAATGTAATAATGTTTCCTATATATTTGTGTTTCAATTCAAGCAGCAAGCATAACTGATATGCAGAAATCTTATGGTCATACCTTCAACTTCACTAATAGACAAAAGTCTCCCATGGGCACATAGCAGCTGCCTGAGTGTCTTTGAGTGGCACCTTTCTATGCATTTTGCCCAAATATCATCCAGTTTTTCAGAATTTCTGCAGGTAAGAATTGTATTCCCCACCTTATTATTGTCGTGTGAGGCAGCTGAGCCACCACTATCTATAATCTGGCTATGCGAGAGCTTTGAACTATAACCACTATAGGGAAATATTAATTCTGCTTGGTGGCTGGAATTTCCATTTAACACTTTCTGCAAAGAAGAAGGAGAAGCTGATTTCCTAGGAACATATTGAACACCTGACTTCCGCCTATAAGCAGTTTCTTCCCTTGAGGTGCTTGATGGATCATCCTCGGTTGTCTTGGAGCTTTGCCTGCGACTGCTACCAGACTGAGTAAAATCTGGTGAAGGCAATGAGCCAAGCTGTAATAGAGTCGCTGTGAACCATGTAGAACGTTCATTTGAAACTCTTAGCTGCTTCTCAGCCTCCGAAAGAAGTCTTAAAGCATGCTTTAGCCTCTCCAGTTCAGCTTCAGTCACTAGGAAATCACATTACTTATTCAGCACATAGTCATTGCATTTCCATATAGCAAATGTTCTCAGAATTTCATGGTGAAACTATGGACTTCACAGAAAAGCAAGCAATCATGAGGTATCGCAATTCTTTATGCCCATGGCTCACCAGATAACATATGAACCATAACTGTAATAAAGACAACGTTTGTTGAAAAAACAAGTAAATGATCGAATAGTGCTGACAGTACTCAGAGTTTTATAGAACATAACACAAGTACTGGGTTTTCTAAATACTAAAACATAAACAGAAGATTGCACATACAAGGAAGCTGAGTAATGTCATATCAACACAGGGCTGGCCAAGCCCGGCCTAATGGCCAAGGTGCCTCCACCATTAAGCAGAGGCCTTAGGTTTGAACCCATAGGGCTAAGTTCCGAACAAAAATAAGCTTAACCGAAAGGGATAGTTTCAAGGTTGTTAGGACAGCCCACCAAACATAAAAAGGATGGTTTATAAGCTCAAGAAGTTAAGTTACATTCACCTTAACATCTCAATTGGAAGCAAGATCAGAGAAGACATTTATTACAGTGAGAAATGACATTTAAAACATAAAACATAAAGGTGAAGGTGGTGATACTCACAACTGCGTCCCCCAACAGATGAGTCGGTGTCATTGGCATCCACAACATTGTATGATCCAGCAATTATATCCATAATAAGGCTCGCAAGCTGAGACATCAAAACAATTGGTTCAATCCCCGAGTCCATCAATTCTCTCGCCCTCTTCACAGTTTCTGCAGTGTCCGATGATAGTGCTAATTCCAGAAGTTCCAATAACTTCTCATCTGAGACAACTCCTACCTATAGAAGGGCCAGCAGATTAGAGAAATAAGTTAGAATCAACTAAAATATTCTTTTAAGTAGAAAAATATCCATCTGACAATAATTTGATTAAAGTTCAACATTTTTTATTCCGATCATTTTTACTTTGATAATGAATCACATGTTCAAGTTCCTAGTAAAACAATTAGATTGTGTCAAACCAGACTCACAAGTTCATTTACAAGAGATGTAGTAATCTTTTTCCCCAGCAAGCTTAGCTGGTCTAGCATAGTTTCTGCATCTCGAAGTGAACCATCAGCATTTAGAGCAATCAAATCCAATGCCTCCGATTCAACATCAAGATTTTCATCAGAAGAGATTTTCCTAAGCCTGGCTGCAATGTCACCCTCTTTAATTTTGTTGAAAAGGTACTTCTGACACCGTGATTGAATGGTACGGGGCACATTCTCAATGTCTGTTGTAATAAATATGAATACAACTCGTTGCAATGGATCTTCAAGAATTTTGAGAAATGCTAGCCATGTCTTTGATGGCAGCAAGTGACACTCATCAAATACAAAAACCTTGTATCTTGAGGAACCAGGTGGGAGTGCCACTGACAGGTTTCTCAAAAGGTGCCTAACTCTATCAATTCCTTTCTTATTGGTGCCGTCAACTTCCCAAAAATAATTGTTTTTTCCAGAAATGAAATCAGTGCATTCTGTACAGTATCCACAAGGCCTTGTCTCTTCAGTTGCTAGACAATTCAAAGCAGCAGAAAAGATCCTGGCCGATGATGTCTTTCCAGTCCCTCGAGGACCTTGAAAAAGATAGACAGGGGCAATCCTTCCCCTCGAAACAGCATTCATAAGGGACTGAACTACTATATTCTGACCAATCAATTCCTCAAAGAACATTGGCTTGTATTTCTGGCTCAAGCTCCTAATATTTTCCGGAGTGCCTTCCTCTTCTCCTTCCCCATTTAGAGCTACAATTCCTAACTCATCCTGACTCCGACAGCTTGATGACCACCTCCGCCCATCTAATCTACTCAGAGCCTCTAAATCTAACTCTCCAAAATTAGTAGAAATCTCATCATCACTATGCCCAGTTCCTAAAGATGACCCTCCTCTGCCATCACCGTTATTAGAAAGCAAGGGGAGAACACCCCGAGCACTTCTCGAGGCAATTCTCCTCTTATCGGGAAGTGATGACGATCGCCTATGCCTACTATACATGGACTGTCCCCCACACAAAATGCTACCACCTCTCCTCAAAGTATCTGAAAGGGAAGGAGAGTAACAACTCCCACAACCCCTTCTGTGCTTGGGAGTCCTCTTGGACCAATAACAAGGAATCCCACACCCTTGTCTACCAGGCAAATCCAAGTGATCATCCAACTCATCATCACCATCATTCATTGAAGTAGTTGCTGCATCCCAAGACCCAATAGTACTAGGATTTCGATTAACATATCTATTATAAGAACTAGTTGACAATGCTGGAGTACTATAAGTATAAGAAGAATCCTCTTTTCTACTAGTTCTCAATAATTTGGATGATGAATATGACCAGTTTTTTTGCCTAAGTGCTAAAAGCAATGGGGATGCCCCAGAATTCTTTCTGAAATCTTCAGAGTTACTATAATCCTCAGTTTCATCAGATTGCTCCACATAATCATCCCTACCCAAACCCAGAGGTAATGAGGGATGAACCTTGAACAATCTCCTATTATTAACAGAGTTGTGATATTTAGCCAACACATCCGAATGGTTACTATATTTCTTACTCTTCTTCTTCGTCTCCATTTCTCGCTTGAAGTTTGGCGTGCCCAGGGACATAAGATTCGCGTCCCTAGACCTGAAAACCATGGAAGAAGATGGAATCTCACCCAAATAAGTATCACTCTTCGAGTCTCTACCATTCCTTGCGTCAGTCAAACTATCATCAACACTGCCCTGAACCCATGAAGAACCCTCATCACCATCTTCCTCCTCTTCTTCTTCTTCCTCCTCTTCCACATTCCTTCCCACTGCGCTCTTTTCACTGGAAGATTTCTGATTCTTCCAGTTGTACAGAAACACACTCTTCTCCTTCCCTCCATTCCCATTTTTACTTTCTACCCGAAACGGGAAATGAGAATCCAGCTGGCTGTTCCCATTTTGCTTCCAACTTTCACCATCGAACTGCTTATTGTTACTGTTACGAGTAGAAGAAGACGAGGCCAGTACTCCAATTGCAGATCTTGAAGAATTCAGAGGCGATTTCCACGAGGAAGTTGTTCCCGGATCGCGTAAAACCCGTGCTGCTTTCCTGATCTGAGTCAGCTCCTTTTTCAAATGCAGCCTGCTAGGGTCTGATATCCTAATCTCCGACATTCTGTCGCCGAAATATCACCAAATAACTATTAACTATTCACACTCGATCGCTCAATTCAAACCTACACAACATTGATCCGGAACTACCTCGGTTTCTGTGCGAGTATACACAGTAGCAATAGGCGAGTATTTTAGTAACAGATTGAAGAAGAAGAAGAAGAAGAATACGACGATAGTGACGACGATAGTGACGACGAACTGACTGACGGGTAGGAGATGATATTTTTTAGAAGAAAATGAAATGAGTGCAGATCTGACAGGACGTAGGGTTTCTTTCAAGCGAAGTGAAATGAAATGAAAGGTGTTGGAATGGTGAGTCGTTGAGAGTTGTGAAATGCCATTTTCTTGGTTCTTTGGATTTGTTTGACTCGTCTGTCTTCTCTTCCTGCATAAAAATTATGAGAGAGAGTGTCCACTAGGGTTTCTTCTTCGCTTTCTGGTTGGCGCCTCCAATTGAATTCTCGAATGGTGAATCTGGGACTCTGTGTCTGGTGTTAGTGAAAGAGAAAGATAGAGACTGGGGACAGGGACAGGAGTTCACACAGTTTCCTGTTTTTCTTCTTCTTTATTTCTTTATTTTTTTTAAATAAAATTAAAATTAAATAAAAAACAAATGGAAAAATTCCCTCCAAATCCAAGAATTTACATATTTTTTGTTATATATATATATAATTTTTATATTTTTTAAAAATTAATATTGAAAAAAATTTCAATTTAATCTTCTAAAAATTTTTAATTTAAAAAACAACTTTCCTTTTATAATTCGTTGTCTCGTAATTTATATATTAATTAAATTACTTAATTAGTTAATCCAATCATATCGTTATATGAACTATAAAATAATAAATTATTTAAAAATATATGAAATTTTATATTAAAAAATCCTAAATTACAAATTAAGTAAATTAAAATTTACTCTTATTAAAATTTTTAAATCGTTGTCTCGTCGTAATTTTAATTTCATCGAACTAAAATATTTAATATTATATTCATAGTATATTTCTGTCGAAACAATAGAGTTATTTCTGATTCGATTATAGGTACGTAATTAATTTAATACAAAATGTAATAAATATTTAAGATACTAAAGTTTAATTATAAAAAAATGTAATAAATATATAGTGATTGCCAAAATATTTTATATAAAATCACAATCATAATCAAATCATATCTCAAAAATTCACATTTTATATTTCCTTAATTTTATCATTACTCTATACATCTATACATACATAAAGTTTACTTGAAAGCTTCAAATAAAGGTACCATATGATTTGAATTACAATATTTCTCTTATATACATATGGCAAGATATATAATTTGCTATATATGTAAACCCAAATATCTTTCCATTAGTATATGATGGTACTTAATATCTTTATGAAGTAAACATAATATTATGTAATATCATTATATTTAATGCTTAATTTCTTATTTAAGGGCTTTAAAACACAATGCACTTGTATAATGATGCTTCGTGCTAACTTTCCTACGAATAATATCTTTCCTTACTTACGTATGATCCCTTATCCTGTTTTAGCTTTAAGCCAACTACTTTTATACGGGTCACAAACAAAATATATAACTTGGTGCTAAGCAGAAGAAATTTGTGTCCTTATAGTCATAAAAACTTGGATGTTGGTTTCTCTTATAAATGAGCGTTCCATATTAAATATATATATATAATGGTTATATTGATCATATTAAGATAATGCTAGTAACAAATAGTTTTGATCAGCGATCTATAATATTGATTGTAGTGAGACATTCAATTCTATTGTTAAAGCAAATACTAACTATATTTTATATTCTCTGCTTATTGTTTATGGTCGGTCAATGTCTCAATTGGATATTTCGAATACTATTCTAGAAGCCAGTCTTGATGAAAAGATTATTTGAAGTAACCTCAAATATTTTATCAACTTTGACCTTTCTAACTATATAGGTTTCACAGGTCTTTGTATGGCCTTAAGAAGGCACCTCGAGCATGATGCATCCGGTTGAGAAACTTTTCGAGGACTATGGTTTTGTATATAACAAAGTCGATAACTCCATGTTCATTTACTAATTTAACTATGTCAAGATCTTTGTTATTGTTTACACTAATGATATTATTGTCATTAAGATAAGTTTGAATAAAAGTATCGTCTTTACTAAAAGGAATATCATGTTTCTGATATGAGTGCGCTAAGTTATTTCCTTCTAATGAAGTTCACTATCTTTCATATGATATCATACTTTCTCAACATAAATATATTCAAGACTTCGAATATGTTAATACAATTGGTTGTAAATCCTGTAACACTCTCATGATCCCTCTTAATGATTCCAAAAGATACTAGGGTTTTTAGCTTCGAAAGGTAAACTATATCGTTAGCTCACAATATGTCTTTTTACTTACCATGGTGTTGTCTTAATTTAATATTAAATAATTATATTAGTTTACGCGCTCATCCAAAATATGTATTTTGGTATCTTAAGAACAATGTGCTAATGATTTATTATTTTTTTTCTCCTCCACTTACTCTGCATTATTTTTTCAATTGTAATTGAGATGTTGTTTTTGATAATTACTGAAATACTATACGCTATGTAGATTTTTCGAAAAAATTATAATATCATGAATTACTAATAAGTAACCTAATGTAACATAAAATTTTATTAAAGTTTAATACGACATCGTTGTCAACACATTGCTTGACTTCATACGGTTCAGTTCTTGTAATTTACTATGAGGATCTTTCCCTGTCATCTATCATCGTGGAGATGCCACATTGCTCCACCTTTCATTTGTAGAGAGATGAACAATATGTTTTGAAAGAATTGTTATCGGAGAGATAAGACCTAATTATTAACGTTAGGGAAGAGGTACGATGCCTCCTCTAAGTTTTTGCCAATATGGTGAGGTTACATTAATATGATGTCTCGTCCATGATACCACTATTTGTCATACCATGTGTAGTCACGTAGTCGTTTAGATATTACATATATATATATATATTTAATATATCAAATATCTTGTACTTTCTTAATTAACAAAATTTAAAACAGCTTGCTTCATTTTGCACATGTAGTGTGAAAATCCGCCTCTTTGTAATTATGTATTTGATATATAAATATAAGCCATCATGTTAAACGTTTAAATTTACTATTAGGCATTAAGTAAAAGTAAAATAAATGTTAAGGTAATTATTAATCAAATTTAATTGAATCAACTATTTCAGTCAATTTAACAGTTCTTAATATTATATATATTTATATATGATCAATTAGATTTATTATTTATTATTCGACTAGTCAGTCTTATTTAATAATTAAAATAAAAATAAGTAATTATATAAACATAAAAAGTAGAAGTATTCAATTTTACATGTCAGATATTACGTCATTAGACAAGTGACATTTGACGTGGATAACGATTCAACTAGAATGTAACACGTATTTAATTTAAGTTCACGTGATACCTCCACTAACACTCTTAACAGATAGGGACTGAAGTATATAAACTAATTTAAATATTTTAAAATAACTAAAGTATTAACAATATGTATATATATATATATATATTTGTACATATAAGATTTTATAAATAATAGAAATAAAATAAAGTTGATAGTTAGGATAAAAAGTAAATTATGTGATCACTTTCACTTTGATTGTGTTGCAAGTAAATAAATTAATTAAAAAAATGTATTAGACAACAAATTAAACATCTCTTTTCTTATAAAATAATATATTTATTAATAATTTAGATAAACGATAACAAGTTTTTTTATAAAAAATAAATATATTAATTATTCAACTAATTAGTAATTAATAATTATATAAATGTTAATTAAGGCTTAATAATTAAAACAAAATTATTCAAATTATATTAAATAATTATATGATACATATAACAATTATAAAGCAATATAAATAACATTTGAAATTATTCACATGGAGTTGGATTCTTTAGGCTTCATGTCCATTGCATAATTAATAGATAATCACACATATACATATACATACACATACTAATATAATATATATATATAATAATAATAATAATAATTAAGTTGGATAGGTTGTAATTAATATTTAAAAATTGATGCAAGAATAATGGATTATATAAAGTATGTGTATATATATATATATATATATATATATATATAGATATAGATATGGAAAAAGTTTTTGATAATTGATTTGTCAAACTAGTGGATATAATGATGACCTTGTGGGCAATCATAAAATCAAAGGTAAACAATATATATATATATGTATTATTTTATATATATATATATTTTTTCAAATTTATTGTTGTAATAAAAAAAAAAAAAAGGACAAGAGAGATTTTTTTTTGTTTAATTTGTCGGGACTTGTTTGTACAACATGTTTTGTGTAATTCCAAATTATCCACTTTATTTATTCTTTATTCATTTTGATTCATACCCACCAACCACTCTTACATACATCTATACATACATTATATTTTTCTCTTGAAAAATATATATTCGTCTTAATTATATTTAGTGATGCAAATTAAAACAAAAAATAGGGTATATATAATAATAATTATTTTTTTTTATAAATATTTATTTTATATACCTTTAATTTAAGGGATGAATAACTCGTAATGAAATCTAACTCAGTTTGAATTAGTAATAATTATCTTATAGATATTACTTACAATTCAAAATGATAATTAATTTTTGTAAGGTGGAAGAATAATTATTTTTATAAAAAAAAATTTATTTCGTGAATATTTTTATACAATTTATTATTTGTTAATGTAATTATATATATGATTATACATATAAATATATATATATATATATATTAATCTCTATGTGGATATATCTTTTACTATATAAAGTAATTATTATTTAATGGGATACCATGCATCAAGTCATAGTATTTGACATCTACCAAAATTCTCATTTAATTTAATTTAATTTAATTTATTTATTTATAGTATCAAATTAATATATTTAAAAAATATAAAAATTGTTATTTAATTCAATTAAATTCTCATACATTAAAATAATATAGTTGATAAAATAAATAAATTTTTAAATAATAACCCATATTTTTATTATTAAAAAACATAAATATTTTATTTTAATATTATTTTTTTATATAAATATTTCATTTAACAAATTAAAAAAAAGGTTATTAGTAGTTTCTTTTGATAGCATAAATTTATGGCATAATTTTAGCAAGAGATTAAGCAATCAAAAAATCAAAAAAATAACTTTTTATTATGAAACAAAAATCAATCAATCTATGGAAAGTTGTCACCTTTTGCCTTTTTATTTATTTATTTATTTATTAATTCGCATATTTTTTTATAAAAAAAAATGTTATTTTTTAAACAACAAAACCTAATTATGGGACCTTAAAATTATCAACTTAATCCATATATGTATATATATATATATAATTAATTAAATTTTAGACAAAGGATATAATTTTAAAAATAACTATTTACATTATATAAAAACAAAAATTTATAAAGTTAAAATGATTTCTAAAGAAAATGTTTAAAAAAATTATCACATCTTATATTTTGGTGAAATATTTATACGTTAATAAGATATGTGAAATAAATAATTAATTAAAAGTTTATATAGTACGTAATTTTAGAACTTTTTTATTTTTGTTAAAATGTAGACGAGGAAAATCACTAAAGCAAGAATGGAAAAAAAAAAGAAACATGCTATTATCCAATCAGGCGAGCCTAGGAAATGTTACATAAGTCCAGATAAAAATAGGTGTTGAGCTCGTTAGAGGCATGGGCAAGCTCGTGTAGTCAAGAGTCGACTAGTAAGCAGTATGGATAATCTTATTAGTACAAGTGTTCCTTTCTCAATATATGAGATACCATAACAGTTAAGTCACGATTAAAAAAGATTTTGAGTTAGACTTGATCTGTCGAAGTAGAGATTTAATCATCATCGTGGGGTTGAAAAAGTTGACTTCTACAATTAACTTCTTGATACCCTTCCAAATTCAAGATTACGGCAATCGAAGATCTCGTACACCTCAACCAACATGGGATTACTGATACTAAGGTTGCTCATAAAACCAGCCACCCAATTATCATGCTCTCTTTAATAAATTCTTTTATAGTGGCGTAGTAAAAGTCATTAAAGCCCGAATTCTTAATATTAAACTTAAATCAGTCTATTTAATGTAACGCCCAGAACGTGGGCATTTTTGTAATTTCTTCATTAATTATTTATCCAGCCAAAAAAAAAAAGCGTGGTGGCGCAGAGAACGGGAGAAGAAGAAGGAAGCAAAGACGTGCACGTCGCGAGCGGGAAGAGATGGGTTTTCGTGATTTTTGGAGAATCTTCAGTGCGAGGATGCTGATCTAAACAGCTTCGCTCCACTATAAGCAGCGTAGTGGCGCAGAAAACGGGAGAATAAGAAGGAAGGAAGGACGTGCACGTCGCGAGCAGGAAGAGATGGGTTTTCGTGATTTTTGGAGAATCTTCAGTGCGGGGATGCTGATCTAAACAGCTTCGCTCCACTATAAAGAACGAAACTCGAAAACAGAGAAAGGAGGAATCCTTGAGGCCAAAGGGGCGTAGAGAGAGAGAGGAGGCCGAGAAGAGAGAGAGAGCTCATCTTCTCCATGGACTCTTCGCAAAATACTTAGAAAAATCCCCTCAAATTGTTCTTCTCATTCTTTATTTTCCTTATACTCGCAGAACCAATTACTGGCCTCTACTTATTGACATAAGCACAAATATCACCCATCTCTGTATTTTCTTCAGCGCGACTCCAAGCAGCTCAGGCCATCTCTGTCACAGAAGAAGCTCTCTCTCTGCTGTCCTTAATTTCCGAGCGGCAATCATATACATTGCAGCTTATCATCACCGAGACCCAACCTTCATTGCACAATTGATCAGAGCCGAATCACCAAAGCACGAACCTCACCGGAGAGCCGTGGCACCCGAGAGCACCGCCGCCGGTAAGCTTCGGTTTTCTGTAATTTTTTAGCTCCTCGAGGGCCCTAGGGTTGTTTTATCGCAGGGACCGATGTAAGTGTGGCCGAATTCAGCCGAAAACGGCAAACCCGAGGCGAATCGCCACCGCCGGAGCACGGGGGAGCCGCCGTGCCGGAATTGCGATATTGGCCAAAAAGGGGCCCTGTGTCTAATTTGAGATTTTTTGGAACGCGTGCAGGTACCGTTAGTGCATTTCAGTTTCCCGGAAAAATTCAGGAAAAATTAGGGACAGCCTGTAGGCGCACCGTGAAGCCGCGTTCAGACCCCAAAACGAGTAAGGACCCCTCACCCTATTTCCTATCACGGTATTAAAGTTCAAAAATGATAAAACGGTAATTCTTGAATCAACAAATGTGTGTAATTGCTTAAGGTCGCTAATGGAGCCTGAGTCTTGTGTGTTTATCGGTTAATTGTTAATTGACATATTTTACAGTTTTAAATGCAGTATGAGGTCTGATGTTTTCATTTCATTGTTTCGTGTGCATATCTTACTATTTTATTGATTATGGGTTGAATGACTGAGAAATCAATGCTGTATGTTGTCTTACTTGGCATAAATTACTATTTGCTTGTTTGCGTGTGAATTGATGATACTGACTGAGGAAAAAGGGGAATGAAAGATTATGTAAATTGATAATTGTGTGATGTGCTCAGCCTGACTAGATATTCTGGGAGATGGTGGACGGACCGGGTCCGTAGGGGACCCTACCGGGATTGTGGTCTCTCATACCGGACGGGGTATGGAGATCTTACCCAGAAGGACGCCGATGTAGACCCGGACGTGGTACATGGTATGTATACTATCTCTGGCCACATTGCTCATGTTTTGTTTGATACTGGTGCATCACATTCTTTTATTTCACATGTTCTTGCTTCCAAAATTTGTGTATCACCTGATAGACTTGATTCATTATTGCTTGTATCTACCGCTGGGGGGGAGACATTGCTAGGAGAGATTATCTACAGGGCATGTGCCGTGGAGATAGCAGATAGAGAACTGAGGGTAGACCTGATAGGGTTAGACACGGGAGATTTTGATGTAATCCTAGGGATGGATTGGCTAGCGGCGTATCACGCCACCATAGACTGCTTTAACAAAAAGATTGTATTTAACCCTCCCAACGAGGAGCCATTTACAAGTTAATAAAATTATTTGGTACTGATTTTCCCTAACGGCAAACTGTCTTAATTCCCAGTACCTTAATTTTGTATTTTCTCTACTAGGTAAACCCAAGAAAGAAGTTTGTATTCAAGAGATTCTAGTAGTCCTAAACTTTCCAGACGTATTTCTGGATGAACTGTCCGGTCTAACAGCGGACAGAGAGGTTGAGTTCACCATAGACTTATAACCAGGTACCCAGCCCATCTCGGTTGCTCCTTACCGAATGAGCCGCATCGAGATGGAAGAACTAAGGAAACAAATCACTGAGCTACAAGACAGTGGTTTCATTAGACACAGTGTTTCCCCATGGGGTGCCGGGGTTACCTTTGCAAGGAAGGGAGATGGAACGTTGAGACTGTGCATTGATTACAGAGGGATAAACAAGGTAACAATTAAGAACAAATATCCTCTTCCCCGGATTGATGACATTTTCGATCAGTTGCAAGGTGCACGGGTCTTTTCTAAAATAGATCTACGATCAGGTTACCATTAGGTAAAGGTAAGAACGGAAGACATCCCCAAGACGGCGTTCCGAACCAGGTACGGACACTATGAGTTCCTGGTCATGCCGTTCAGACTAACCAACGCCCCGGCCATCTTTATGGATCTAATGAACAGGATCTTCAGAGAGTTCTTAGATCAATTTGTCATTGTGTTTATCGATGATATCTTAGTCTACTCAAAAAGTAGAAAAGAACATGCTCATCATCTTTTCCAAGTCCTACAGATCCTCAAGGAAAAGAAGTTGTATGCAAAGTTGAGCAAGTGCGGATTTTGGCTCGAGCAAACCGCCTTCCTAGGACATGTTATATCGAAGGAAGGGGTATCAGTGAACCCCGAAAAGGTTGAAGCGGTACTTGGTTGGGAAAGGCTGACAACAGTTAAGGAAATTCGCAGCTTCCTGGGGATGGCAGGTTATTACCGCCGGTTTGTCGAAGGGTTCTCTAGCCTAGCAGCTCCTCTAACCCGACTCACAAAGAAGAATGCAAAGTTTGAGTGGAATGAGGACTGCGAAAGAAGTTTTTCAGAATTGAAGAAGCGACTGACTACTGCACCCGTGCTGGTTCTACCGAGTGGATCAGGAGGGTATGCAGTTTATAGTGATGCCTCCTACCTGGGCCTGAGTTGTGTCCTGATGTAGCATGGAAATGTTATAGCATATGGGTCCAGACAGCTGAAGAGTCATGAGAAGAACTATCCTACTCATGACTTGGAGCTTGCCGCAATCATACACGCCTTGAAAATCTGGCGCCATTATTTGTATGGAGAGACCTTTCAGATCTACACCGATCATAAGAGTTTGAAGCATATCTTCACTCAGAAGGATCTCAACATGCGTCAGAGAAGGTGGATGGAACTCCTCAAGGACTATGATTGTGACATCCTATACCATCCAGGTAAGGGCAACGTAGTAGCCGATGCCCTCAGCAGGAAAAGTGCAGGCACCCTAGCTCATTTGATGGTTTCAGAATGCAAGTCCATTGGGGCCACGCAGCAGGTTCGACTGCGAGATCTGAAGAGGGCCACATGTTTGGGCCACCTAGCAGTCCAACCCGAGTTAATCCAAAGAATAAAGGAAGCCCAGTCAGTCGACCCCGCCCTAGTAACCCGCAAAAAGGATGCAGAACAGGGAGTGAGCTCAGAATTCCATATCTCTGCCGACGAATTGATTCGTTTCAAGGACAGAGTGTGTGTCCCGGACGACAGTGAGTTAAAAAGAGACATCATGACAGAGTCCCATAGTTCAAGGTTTGCCATGCATCCGGGAAGTACAAAAATGTACCAAACTATGCGACCTCGGTTATGGTGGAATGGGATGAAGAGAGATATAGCCGACTTTGTATCTAAGTGCTTGGTATGTCAGCAGGTCAAAACAGAACATCAACGCCCAGGTGGGTTACTTCAGCCTTTACCGATTCCAGAGTGGAAGTGGGAACACATCACCATGGACTTCGTATCCGGACTACCCAAGGCACGATCAGGATATGATGCTATATGGGTAATTGTTGACCGACTCACTAAGTCTTCCCACTTCCTGGCCATCAGAATGATTGATTCTTTGGACAAGTTAGCAAGAATGTATATCCGGGAGATAGTCAGACTGCATGGAGTTCCAGTGACAGTGGTATCCGACAGGGACCCCAGATTCACTTTGCGGTTTTGGAATAGTTTCCAGCAAGCTATGGGAACAAAGCTGTCTCTTAGTACTGCCTTCCACCCCCAAACTGATGGACAATCAGAGATGACAATTCGTACACTCGAAGATATGCTCCGAGCTTGTGTCCTTGACTCCGGGGGCCATTGGGACGACCATCTACCCCTGATAGAGTTTGCCTACAACAACAGCTACCAAGCAAGCATCGGCATGGCCCCATATGAGGCGCTATACGGGCATCCGTGCAGGTCACCGATTTGTTGGGAGGAAGTGGGCGATAGAAGATTGTTTGGCCCGGATTTGGTAGAAGAGACCACGTCCAAGATAGTTAAAATCAAGAAGAACATTCGGACAGCTCAGAGTAGGCAGAAGAGTTATGCTGATACCCGGAGGAGAGACCTGGTTTTTGAGAAAGGCGACCGGGTGTTTCTTAAAGTCACCCCCTTCAAGGGAATTAGTAGGTTCGGCAGGAGGGGAAAATTAAACCCCAGATATATTGGACCCTTTAAAATCTTAGACAAGATTGGTACCACTGCCTACAGACTTGCACTGCCTCCTGAGCTCTCCCGGGTTCATAATGTGTTTCACGTATCTATGCTATGTAAGTATAACCCGGACCTTTCTCATGTCTTGACTCATGAACCGCTTCCACTCCAAGAAGACTTGTCTTATGAAGAAGTACCGGTCGGTATCACGGGCCGAGAGAGCAAAATACTCCGCAATCGGGAAATATCATTTGTAAAGGTCGTGTGGCAGAACCACACGCCCAGGGAGGCTACTTGGGAACTGGAATCAGAATTTAAAGCCCAGTATCCCCATCTGTTCGATCAAGAGTAAGAGGTAAATTTAGGGGACCAAATTTCTTTAAGGGGAGGAGAGTTGTAACGCCCAGAACGTGGGCATTTTTGTAATTTCCTCATTAATTATTTATCCAGCAAAAAAAAAAAAAAGCGTGGTGGCGCAGAGAACGGGAGAAGAAGAAGGAAGCAAAGACGTGCACGTCGCGAGCAGGAAGAGATGGGTTTTTGTGATTTTTGGAGAATCTTCAGTGCGGGGATGCTGATCTAAACAGCTTCGCTCCACTATAAAGAACGAAACTCGAAAACAGAGAAAGGAGGAATCCTTGAGGCTAAAGGGGCGTAGAGAGAGAGAGGAGGCCGAGAAGAGAGAGAGAGAGCTCATCTTCTCCATGGACTCTTCGCAAAATACTTAGAAAAATCCCCTCAAATTGTTCTTCTCATTCTTTATTTTCCTTATACTCGCAGAACCAATTACTGGCCTCTACTTATTGACATAAGCACAAATATCACCCATCTCTGTATTTTCTTCAGCGCGACTCCAAGCAGCTCAGGCCATCTCTGTCACAGAAGAAGCTCTCTCTCTACTGTCCTTAATTTCCGAGCGGCAATCATATACATTGCAGCTTATCATCACCGAGACCCAACCTTCATTGCACAATTGATCGGAGCCGAATCACCAAAGCACGAACCTCACCGGAGAGCCGTCGCACCCGAGAGCACCGCCGCCGGTAAGCTTCGGTTTTTCGTAATTTTTTGGCTCCTCGAGGGCCCTAGGGTTGTTTTATCACAGGGACCGATGCAAGTGTGGCCGAATTCGGCCGGAAACGGCCGAAAACGGCCAACCCGAGGCGAATCGCCGCCGCCGGAGCACGGGGGAGTCGCCGTGCCAGAATTGCGATATTGGCCAAAAAGGGGCCCTGTGTCTAATTTGAGATTTTTTGGAACGCGTGCAGGTACCGTTAGTGCATTTCAGTTTTCCGGAAAAATTCAGGGAAAATTAGAGACAGCCTGTAGGCGCACCGTGAAGCCGCGTTCGGACCCCAAAATGAGTAAGGACCCCTCACCCTATTTCCTATCACGGTATTAAAGTTCAAAAATGATAAAACGGTAATTCTTGAATCAACAAATGTGTGTAATTGCTTAAGGTCGCTAATGGAGCCCGAGTCTTGTGTGTTTGTCGGTTAATTGTTAATTGGCATATTTTACAGTTTTAAATGCAGTATGAGGTCTGATGTTTTCATTTCATTGTTTCGTGTGCATATCTTACTATTTTATTGATTATGGGTTGAATGACTGAGAAATCAATGCTGTATGTTGTCTTGCTTGGCATAAATTACTATTTGCTTGTTTGCGTGTGAATTGATGATACTGACTGAGGAAAAGGGGAATGAAAGGTTATGTAAATTGATAATTGTGTGATGTGCTCAGCCTGACTAGATATTCTGGGAGATGGTGGACGGACCGGGTCCGTAGGGGACCCTACCGGGATTGTGGTCTCTCATACCGGACGGGGTATGGAGATCTTATGTGTTTTGGCACCCATACCGAACGGGGTATGGGGACGGCCCGTTTCACCCTCATACCGGACGGGGTATTGAGGTTTATAGTTTTGGCGCCCATACCGGACGGGGTATGGGGACGGCCCTGAAATCTGATTACAAGTATTAAGGGTAACGGGTAGCGGAACCCCTATGGATCCCCATGGATACTAGTAGGCTGGTGAATGAGGAAAAGTGATTGCGTGATGATTGAATTGCAAAGACGTGATAAGTATTATGTTACATAGTTTATATGATTTCATAATGATGATAATGTTATTGCTTTCGTATATTGTTTTATGAATCTCACCGAGATAAGTGAATGGTAAAGGTTTTATTACTGATAAATGAATTTATTGTAAATTATGCTCCATTGGTCTTTTTGTGTTTTCTACCCACCTTTATTTCCGTGACAGCGAGATATCGTGATGTCTTTACTGGGCTAGTGTAGCTCATTTCTTACTTAATCATTTCAGTTTAGGAGGACATTGTTTCCGAGCCCGTTCCGCAAGAAGACGACGAAGGGGACGTCTAAAGACTCCATAGTCATATCCATAGCTTTTACTTCGAATTTCTCTTTAGTTAGTTAATCTTTTATATTTTGAGCACGTTTTGGTTTTAGTGTAAGGGATGTTAATCGAATTTTGACTTCGTTTCCGCATTGATATTTTAATACACATGTTTCATTTTAAATTTTCGGGGCCGTTACATTTAAAATATTTTTCAATTCATCTAAAGAAATTTGTAAAAATTTGTCAGGTCACTATAAAAAAAAGACTTGTTAAGTGCAATCCAAATAATTCACCATCTGTCGACACGTGCCGATCTTTATTGTTGGCGAAAGCAACTTCATTCCTCCTTCTAAATAACTCAGGTCATCAAGGGAAACATATCCTTCCGGTTCGCAATCCCATTGGTGTTAACTCTAGTCTTTTAGCTCGATTCCATAGTTTTGTACTAAGTGTATTTGCACCCAAATCATTTGGAGTATGAAAATTATATATATATATATATATAATAATTTTCTAATTAATTTAATCATTTAATAATTTTTTATTAAAAATTTTTAATTAATAATTATTTAATAATATTTTTAAAATTCATAATACAAACTTCCTAATAAAATTCAAACTTAATTTGTTCAATCTTATTATACCAGGCGACTGCGACTGCGACTGAAAACAAAAATGGTGGTTGCCTGACATGTCCAATTTGGTTACAATTGCATCCAAAACAGTCACCATTGCACAACTCAATCAACTCCATGCACACCTCATTCAGAACTCCCTTCATCGCCATGGCTTCTGGCTCGAGCTTCTCCTAGACCACTGCACGCGTCTCCGCGCACCACCGCTTTACGCTCGTCTCCTTTTCCACTCCTCCTCCTCTCCGAACATCTATATTTTCACCTCCATCCTCAGGTACTACTCTCAGACGGGTGATCATGGTGAAGTGCTCTGTCTTTTTCGGCAAATGAATAATTCTTGCGATGTAAAGCCCGATGCTTATGTCTACCCGATTGTGATCAAATCAGCTGGTAAAGCTGGGATTATCTTCCATGCTCATGTTCGTAAACTGGGTCATTTTCAAGATCCGTATGTGAGGAACGTGATTATGGATGCGTATGGGAAGTGCGGGTGTACTGAGATTGCACGGAAGGTGTTTGATGAAATGTCTAGTAGAAAGGTGGCGGATTGGAATTCAATGATTTCTGGGTACTGGAAGTGGGGGAACGAGGAGGAAGCTTGTAGGTTGTTTAATGTAATGCCTGAAAGGAATGTTGTTACTTGGACCGCCATGATTACTGGGTATGTTAAAGTGAAGGATTTGGAGAGTGCAAGGAGGTATTTTAATGAGATGCCTGAGAAGAGTGTGGTTTCTTGGAATGCTATGATTTCTGGTTATGCCCAGAACGGATTTACAGAAGAAGTGTTAAGATTGTTTAATGATATGATGAGTAGTGGAGTTCAGCCAGATGAAACTACGTGGGTCTCCGTGATTTCTTCCTGTTCGTCAAAAGGTGATCCTGAACTTGCAGAGTTGGTTGTGAAGTTGCTTGATGGGAAGGGTATAGTTATGAATTATTATGTGAAGACTGCGTTGCTTGATATGCATGCAAAGTGTGGGAATATTAAGATTGCTAAAAGGATTTTTGATGAGTTGGGTAAGAACAGGAATGTTGTTAGCTGGAACGCCATGATTTCAGCCTATACAAGAGCTGGAGAGTTGAAGTCATCTAGGGAACTGTTTGATAAAATGCCTGAAAGAAATGTTGTATCTTGGAACTCTATGATTTCTGGTTACGCTCAAAATGGACAATCTGCAGAAGCAATTCAGCTTTTCAAGCAAATGATTAGAACTGCTAATTCTAATGATTTGAAACCAGATGAGGTGACAATGGCAGTTGTCATCTCAGCATGTGCACATCTTGGCGCTTTAGAATTGGGCAGTTGGGTGGTTAAATATATGATTGAAAACCACATCAAGTTGAGTATTTCAGGTTATAATTCTTTGATCTTTATGTATGCCAAATGTGGCAGCATGAGAGATGCAGAGAAGGTTTTTCAAGGAATGGAAGAGAGAGATGTTGTATCCTACAATACACTGATTGCAGGACTTGCAGCTCATGGAAATGGAAACCAAGCGTTGAAGTTCATGTCCAAGATGCGCGAAGAAGGTCTTGAAGCAGACCGTATAACGTACATTGGTGTCCTGACGGCATGCAGCCATTCCGGATTACTAAAAGAAGGTCGCCAAGTGTTTGAGTCCATAAAAACTCCAGGAGTAGATCACTATGCATGCATGGTGGATCTGTTGGGGCGCATGGGTCAACTTGATAAAGCAAAGAGACTGATCGATAGCATGCCAATAGAGCCACACGCAGGAGTTTATGGAGCTCTTTTAAATGCTAGCCGGATTCACAAGAGGCTTGATCTTGGGGAATTTGCAGCTGATAAGCTCTTTCAACTTGAACCCAATAATTCGGGAAACTATATACTACTGTCGAACATTTATGCTTCGGCAGGGAGATGGGAAGATGTTAGCAGGATGAGAGAAATAATGAGACAATTGGGGGTGAAGAAAACAACAGGATGGAGTTGGGTTGAATATAAGGGCAAAATGCATAAGTTTATAGTAGGAGATAGATCACATGAACTAACAGCTGAAATATACAGATTACTGGGTAAACTGGGGAGGAAGATGAGGAGTTTAGGGTACATGGCTGACAAGAGCTGCGTGCTGAGAGATGTTGAAGAAGAAGAGAAGGAAGAGATGGTGGGAACTCATAGTGAGAAATTAGCCATATGCTTTGCTCTGCTTGTTTGTGAAGCAGAGTCAGTGATTAGGGTCGTGAAGAATCTAAGAGTGTGTTGGGATTGTCATACGTATATAAAAATTATATCTAAGTTAGAGAAGAGAGAGATAGTTGTAAGGGATAATAACAGGTTCCACCATTTCGTTAATGGAACATGTTCATGCAATGATTATTGGTAATTTTTTTAGACAATTTTTTTGCTGTAACATTATAAAACTTCTCACTTTCACCTGCAAAATGATTCGTCGACGACCAAATATAAAGCGAGGACTGAATCTTTATATACCTTACAACAATACTTTCTTTTTACCTGAGTTATATTAGCAACTGCAGATCATTTGATTAAAATGAATGACGATATTACTCATTCGAAACATAAACGTATGTTCTGTGGCTGATCTCTTAAAAGACCGATTCAGATTTGCTCCCGTCCGTTTATAAAGTGCAATTAAGAGAGCTATTTGCGGAATAATTAGGCATAAATTGATACCACAACCTCAGAATTTGGTAACTTTATCTTCATCAACAATCACTTATGAATCTTTTTCCAGATTACATCCATTATCTTAAGTTTTGGATCGAATTAATCCACTAACACATACTGTTCATGGGAGAAAATTTAAGTTATTAGGCCCTGGAGGATTAACGGGGCCTCTGCAAATGAGCTGGTGACTAGAGATTTAAGAACATGGTAGTTTGCTCAAGAAAAAGAAAACAAGATATATTTATTAACTCCAATTTGAAATATATATTTATAGTATGTTTGATCTTATCCTCAAATATGATCTTCCTGCAGAACCATCAACAGTAAATACATGTTATCATCCATGGTTCATCATTAACTGGGAACCAAATATAATACAATCATTATTAACATTGATAAAACTAAAGCTTCTGCTGAGATCTAAAAATAAAGATAAAAAAGAAGAAAACATTGAGGGCAAAATCCTCCATCCCTTGATGCAGGAATTGTAAAAGCTCAACGAATACAAAATCACTCTTTTCACCTGAAATATATGTATTTTTCTAGGACAAGCTCTGAACCATAACATTCTGTTACCAAGAGAAAAAAGAAGTCTATGACAATGGCAACCTCGTGATTTCACAAGTCCCAACATCCCTAACACTACCGTACTGCACAGTAGCATGTTGGAAACGAAAAGATACCGGTGCTCAAAGAACAGGATTAAAGAAGACAAGGCATCATCAGAACTTCATAGCTGCCAGCCTTGCAAAGGCTGTCGATCATCTCGCCACGAAGCTTGTGCATCACAGCCTTCCAATTTCAATCCATAACGTAAGAAACACAAAGCACCCAAGATTGGGGCTTCCCTCACTTCCCAAATGAAATATTTACCAAGGTTTGAGAAAGCCACAATACAAACCCCACAAGCTACCTACTCGACTCCCATACCAGAGCAGAAATTCATAAACATAAGACTTCATTAACATTATATAGAACTATATCTAGTTTCCATAAACTATTTAGAAACACAAATTCCCAAGAAAATTAAACAGAACAGTAACCAAGAGTAACAGAACTTAAAATCCCACAAGCAGTCATTTGAATTCATTAACTAAAATTGACGACGACTCTGTTTCACTTTCAAACTGTAATGAAAAAGTTCTAACCCTTGTCTGCTTTGTTCAGTTGGTGTCGGTCTCCATCTTCAGATCCTACCTTTAGACTCTAGCCCTCTTGCTACTGCAGCCTGGGCATTTGTACTGCTTGATATGCTCGGCCTTTGCAGGTGTTATCTTTACACATTTGCCATGGAACCATCTCTCACACACATCACAGCAAATCCAGAATTCATCAGTGGCATAGTTATCACCACATGCACCACATGTTGCACCTTGTTCGTCATCTTCTTCTTCTTCATCAGCACTCTCATCCTCCTCCTTGACTGGTGGAGACATCTTCACTGGCTTACCTTGGGGCTCAGATTGACGAGACTGCTTAATAAAAACACCCAAATAGCATGAGATCAGAACGTAACAAAAAAAGTTGTTTTTAAGTATATAGGGGATATGTAGCAAGGAATAACATAAAAATTTGTGTAATCAGGAAATCTTCAACCTTCCCACTTGATTTGCTTTTGGTACTATTGTTGTGATTAGCAGATTGGTCCTTTGGTTGTTTAACATTCCCTGTCACAACTTCAAAAATCGTAGGGAGTTCATTTATCATCTGGAATAGCCTCTTCCTGTAAAATTCAGAAACAACCAGAATTAGCACTTTAACCTCTAATCAATAAAAGCATACTTTCTGAGTGAGCTGAAGCCAGCCGACCACACTTCCTTCCCTGTTGACACGAGCACATTCCCATAAATTATATGGCATACCTACATCATTTATCACTAGAATGATAACCTACCAAGTTGATAAAATTGCCTTACTCATTAGTATTCATGAAATTCCAGTGATTATAATCAACATGATTTTAGAAGTTTCATATAAGAACAATTTGTGTTCTTTGGGAAGATCAGCTTCAGTAAATCCCCTAAATAGTGTAATTGAATCTATGATCTATTATTAGCAAATCCAATAAGGATAGCATTATTAAGCAAACAAATAAAAACTTAAGTCTCCCAAACGAAGAGGTTTACCAAGACGCAATATACTATGCAGCAAGGGCATTGTAATATCAGTTCTTAAATGTAAAAAATGAAGTACCCAACACCAAGAGATCCTCTCACCGCCATCCAAACCCTTTTCCAATAACCCTTCTCCCCATCTCCCGCTCCCTTTTTCATCAAGCCCAAAGGGAAATGAAATAAAAAATTATAAATGCTCTCCAGAGTAGCCATAAGTAAACAACACAAGAAATACAATTTGTACCACTACCTGTGTTACAGGTCACTACACACATTCCCAGCAAGCATAAGACGGAGTGATACTAACATAGAGATATTTTCATACTGAGATAACAAGCATGGTTTGCTATAGCAACAAACCTGAAAAAAGCATCCAATTAATGATTAAAAGCATTTTAATGAGAGAAAAGAAACCTTTTTTTTTTTGAAATAGAGACAAAAAACAACTTAGCTAAAATTTACAAATGTGGATGAGGGATTATCCAAACTACAATAAATTATTCTATCATCTTCACCATAATTCTATGACATTCAGCAAAGAAAACAGCTTTAAATTTAAAATAAATAGTTCACATTTATGAATACTTAAAAAGCAACTTGTGGGCAATTGTTTCCACCAACAAAATTTTGGTATTGCTCTAATCAGCTATATAGAAATACCATTAGTAACATGCAAAGAAAGGAAGCAATACAAGACTTTCAAAGTGTTGAAGAAAAAGCAGATACTGAGTGCAACCTAACATTGACTACATGTCAATTCTACCAAGGAGAGAATGGCAGCGGCTAAATGAATTAGTTCTGTAAAGAGTTAGAAGGGGAAAGATTGCTTTACCTCTCATTCTTACCAAACCCAAAGCGAGCACCAAAATAAAATGAAACAGAAAGCAACCATGAATCACTGTGAACTGCAACCAATGATAACCAGTCTTTCTCTTGCATCCCGTCCCTTGCAAAATTTATTCCTAAAGCTGGCTCTGGAAGCTCAGGTGGTACCTCCTCAACAGGCAGGTTAACTTCCCATGTCTCATTTGGGAGCCCGTACAGACACAAGTTCTCCTTCTCTATATAGGGCAATCCAAAAAAATATTCAGAAACTATATGTAATTCTACTACATTCTGAGCATAGCTAAACCTAAAAACAAGGAGAAGTGGAACATTTTGAATATCTTATATGCTGCTAAAAGGGCACAACCAGAAAGTAACATAAGCTTAGAACCCTTATTCCAACTGATTTAGACTCTTCAAGAATAAGTTCAACATGAAGCAACCACTGCAGTAAGTGATCAACTTTAATTTGATTACACTCGGATCTTAACTACTTTGGGCGTCTTTACAACTCCAGTCAGGAAAAGTAAGACAAGGTGAGACAAGGAAAGACAGTTGGAGATATATCTTAATATAGTTTCATACGTGATTCCTAACCGATACAGAGTAGACTTCCAATATCATCTATTAGAAAATTGTAGACTCAGAAGATAAGAAATGAATGTGTTAACAGTTTAGCAGTCAGAAATTAGGTTGTCTTTTTCAGGACACAGAAACATGTCTTGAATGCAAATAGCAAGAGTAAATGCTTTTAATAATATAACAATTTACAGAATATTTAATACCAGTAAAGCTGCAATATATTAGTACCAAGCAATATAGCACACATCCTGTTAGCATAGAGGTAAATAGCTACCTATACCTCCGGTAAAATGGCCACACCCACAAAGCAAAGGCAGCATACATTCTGGAATAGATATAAACATGCACACAGATAGACAGAAAAGCAGAGTAAAACTACTGAATGATTTTTATAGCAATGAACATTCTAGTTTGATTATTAAATAGTAAAGTATTGCAATTTGTAGGAGTAGCTCAACTGTACCAGAGCATTCAAATATTAAACAGTTCATAAAATTGCATTATGTCACAGTGCAACTTCAACATGAAAATGTGTTCATCAAATAAAAGAGCGATTGTGTTATATCAGGAAAGGAAAACTAAAAACTAAAAATTCTCAGGAAGGGAATGAGAATGATAGCTCTCAAAGGCTTAAGGTAATACAATACTCTAAAAGTAGAATGAATTGTTACGCTCTAGACACAAGCTAGGGTAGACATCCTAATGATCATAAAATGGCATATTTGGAAACAAACTAGGTAGACAACAAAATCTTAATCACAATAATTTTTTTACTCTTAAAAAGTTAATCACAAATAAGTGATAATAGATTTCAACAACTACTACTAACTACAAATTACAAGTTACTCTTCTCAGGTAGCCATTTAGACGTACAGAACTATGTATCCTTTTTCAATTCAATAACCTAGGTAGTGACATTCATAACGCATTATACACTGGAACCCCAATGAGAGTCTAAGTTTGGAGGACGAAAAACGAGGAGCTAAAAAAAGCTAGTATTAAAATATCATGTTGTGAATGAAAATGTATTAAGTTCCACACTCCAGACAGATTTTGTAAATAATAGCCACCATCCAGAAGGCACTGCTAGAAATCTGGAATTTTCCCAAATCAAGCAGCAGAATGGGGGCATGATAAAAATTGCAAAGATGAAAAACTCTTACCAAGCAATCAATAGATAAGAATGACTTTGTGAAGGCCCCCCCAAAAAGATAGTACTTTATCAATGACAAAACAGTTATTATAGAATTAAGCACTCCAAACACTTCGCTTTTATAGTCAATGAAATAAATGATGAGTTATGCAATCAAAGTGATAAATGCACATATAAATAATAACAGTGAAACATTTATAAGCTCCTGGAGAAAGCACGAAATCGTAAAAAACATTGACAATCATGAAATTTGTATTCTAAATAAAAAATTAAATGAGGATTCCAATTAAGTATTCTTTCTCCAAGAAAGGGGTCTGCGCCATCCGGCAGAATACAAGTTGAATGTTATGGGCGCAACATATTAAAATTTGAATGCCCTATTTCACCAAATAGCAGAACTAGCAGTTTAAAGAAATTGAACTGCTGCATGGTGCTTTCCCTGTCAGGCAGACTTGTGGATTGATTTCAGGGATGCAATAAACAAATAAAAGTTTGTTGTTCGACAAATCCAGTTACCGTGTTCATTTAATTCTGCCCGTGACACTTGTAAGCTTTCTAGATGGCCTGCGGTTACTATCCGGAAACAATAAATGTTTGCATGTTTCTATCATCCACTATGACACTTGTAAGATTTCTAGATGATCATCGATTGCTATCCAAAAACCATAAAAGATCGTGCATTTCTATCAACCAAATCCAGTTTCCTTGTTCTTCCAGTTATCCCATATGACACTTGTAACTTCCCTAGATCGTTTAAAGTTCGGATAGAAACCAAATACAGTTTCATTTCACTTCAGTTGCATTACTCTTACCTTAAATTCAAATTTCCAGTGGGTCATTGCAACAGGCGCAACAACTGTACTACACATTTCCCAAGTTCACTCAACTATTAGAGAGTAAGAAAGCAATAAAAATAGATAAAATATAGGAAAAAATGGATAAAAAAAAGGCGCAATAAGTGAACCACTGAAAAAAAGAGTTGCAACCAACTGCCTGAAAACACCTCTTTCCTTCAGGGATTATATAAGTGAACCACTGAAAACAACCCAGCTTACCACTATAATTCAAAACCATACAGTCAACATGGTGTAAAAACCAGATAAAAATAAGCACCCAAAGGAAAACCCAGAAAATTCAGAGATAGAATATTAAAGCTAGAAAAAAAAAAAAGAAGAAAGACGAAGTATTATTCGAGTAAACCCACCAGGATCACACTGTTGGTAAAACTTCTCCACATCTGCAACGACCCAAAACAAAATTAAATTAATGAAACCCAGTAATTTTTTTCTGGTACAGAAACAAAACCCGCTAATTACACACACGAATAAGTCCGCAACCGAAGTAAGGTAGAAGATACATACGTGCGTATACATGCACAACCACATGCTAAAGAAATTCAAACACTGAACGAAAGAAAAAAAAAAAGGGTGAGGAGCAAGAAAACGAACCAGTTGTGAGAGCCTTGATCAAGCCAGCACGCCTGCCCTTGAAGTCGCTATAGACCTCGTCAACAGTTCGAGGCACAGGATGCGGTATTCCCTCCATTTCTTGCCCCTATCTCCCCTCTTCTCTTTTCACAGAGCCAAACCCAATAAATTCAACAACTGCACAAATACAGACGCGAAGCAAACAGAAGAAAAAAAAAATAAATAAAGAAGACACGAATGGAAGAGGAGGTATTTGGGTGTTGAATTGAATTGAGAGTAGGGGAAATATGTAATGGTAGAGAATGAGAATAAAGGCGTCAAATTTAGGGTTTTTGTTTTGTGGGGCGCCTAGGGCTTGTTCCCCTTCAGCCGATTTGGGATAGAATTGTGCTATCTGGGTTGAATTGAGTTGTGAAATCGACAGAAGAACTCCACAAAAAGGAGAGAAATGGAGAGAGGAGGAGAAAGGGTTACATGATATATGAGCATCAAAAGGACAAATTTGGAGGGGTGAGAGGGGAGAGAATGGAAGCAAATAAAAATAAATAAATAAATAAATAAATACATTAAAAATGGGTTTAATATTTTTTTTAATTTTAAAAAAAAATTTATGACAGAGATTGGATTAATCTTCAGATTGGATTTTGTTGGGTCCTAATTTTGGGTGATTTTGGTAAATCTATAAAAATTTTGGGTGATTTTGGTAATTTTCTATAAATTTTGGGGCTTAATTTGGAATTTTGGAAAATACCCATTTGTTCTTTATAATGACACGTGTCAAATTGTAATTGGGTTTGGAGATTATAGAGGGAAAAGGAGAGGACCATTTTTTCTTATATCTATAGGTCTCTTTTTTTCTCTTTACTCTTTACTCTTTTCTTCTATTTGTTCATTACTTTTTGTTATTTTAAATACATTTTTTGGTTGAGTGATAAATAAAGATTATATCTATATCTATATCTATATCTATCTCTATATATATATATATATCAAGTAGTGTAATATTGACAATGTCAATGTTCTAACACAATAGTGTATTGAACTCCCTTAGTAATTTCATTAATAAAAAAAATTAATTTTTAAATAAAAGATACTTCAAACTTATTCACCATTAATCGAATTTTAAACTCTCGAATACGGCTCAAGTTGATATTTTATTCGATAAAAAGTTTATATATATATGTGTGTATTTAAATTGTTTTCTAATGTTTTTAATAAATGCTATCAGTTAAATGACAAAAAATTTGATATACAAAATTTTTTAAAATAATATACTAAAAATAGTATCATCAAATTGAGACATATAAACTAATTTAATAATAATAATAATAATATGATTCATTTAGTTTTATATATATATATATATCAAATATTGTAAAATTGACAATATTAATAATCTAACACTATATTTAAAAATATGATTCATTTTTATTAATTTACTAAAAAATATAATTATTATAATTGAAATTATAAAAATATTTTAAAATTTAAATAAATTCATTTATATTTAAAAGAATTATCGACAGAGAGAATTACTTGAATGTTGAGAATCTAATTTTACATAATTCCAGTAAACTAGAATTTTTAAGTTTGACAAAATAGTTTCATATTTAGTTATTAACTTGTATAGATGACTCGAACTTTTTTTAGCTTTTTATTTTTTATTTTAATCAAAATTACAATAAAAATAGCTCAATTAGCTTTTACGGTGTGTTTGAACGATGATTTATTAATGTGTGGTACAGTAATTTCATGATTTTACCTTATTTGTTTGTATTTTTAAACACGCGGTATAATTTTTTACTAGTTATTGCATGACTATCAAAAATACTATTTTTCTTATTTTTTCAAACTATCGAATCTACGGTTTTGTGTGGTTAGGATAGTTTTTTTTTTCTATTTATACCCTCACTCTTTTTTATTATTTATATTTATATTCTCGTTTTTACATACATATATATGTATACCGTATTGCCACTTCATTTTTTTTTATAAAATTTGTTTATTTTATTATATATATATACATATTTATTTAATTATTTTTTATGGTTGTATCACCCTAAAAAAAAAAATTTATTTTACATGAATACCTAATCATTTGGTATTGTAATATTTTGCAAAAGCTTCAAATTTGGTCTCCTCTACATCCTAATGTAGCCCTTGAGGGGAATTTCATTTTGATATCTTTAGAATTTTTATGTTTTTGTTATAAGTAATGAAAGATAATCTAATTTTATATTCATGAATATCAAAAATCGTCTATTTGTATATAGATTTCGTTAAATTAGTGACGTAAAAATAAGTAATTTCAAGAAAATTTGCGAACGAATAACAATATCTGATATCGTGATAGTTAATATGTTATTAGAGAAAGTTATGTTTTTATAAGATATTAATATTTTTCGAAGAAACTACCGACTCGAGAGAGAAAATGAAGAGATACATCAAATATTCATTTTCGACTTTCATCAGGAGTAATTATTATTGTAAAATATCTCTTTAATTTCGAGAATTCAAGTAATGTTTTCTCGTACATTGGTTGAGTGAGCTTGAATTCAAGATTTTCTTGAAATTTAATGTAAATAAATATCATATTTATAATTAAAATGTGTCATTTTATGATTTTATTTTTCCTTGTGAGTTAGCGAATGCAAACCTACTTATACAAGACTATCGAGCTTAAAGTCTTAGTAAAGGTTTTGTAAGTATCATATTTATTTTAGTGTTAATCCATTTTTAATCACCTTCCATGTTTCATTTATTATTTTATCAGTTTGATCTTTGAAATTCTTTTTAAAAATAAAATTTAGAAGTAGGATGCAATTGATTAATCCAATTTTTTCAAGTCAAAATTTTTGAAAATTGAAAAACCAAAACTTGCAAACACAAATCGACTTGGATTGACTAATTATCATGTATGAATCGATTTAAAACACCCATCAAAACTAAAGAAATTGATTCAAAACAATTTACGGAACTAATTTTGAAAAAAAAAAAAAAACTTCATTTTATAAGTTTAATTGGTTTTAATCGATGAATACTCAACCCTAATCACAGACATCTTAATTGACTTGATCGAATCAAATTGTCCTTTACATTTGGTTTGAATAGAAATTTAGGGAGTGTGAACTTGTCAAGAAAGTTTGGTGACTAAAACCATAGTAAATTCCTTCATTCTATTGAAAAAACGATCTCCATCTCTCAACTTTGAGGTCGATAAAGAAATTTCTGTTCATAAAAGTATATCCAGGGGATCGAGATTGATTAGTACACCATCAAAATTAAAATTTCCTTGTGTTTTTGTCCAAATTCTTACAAATATTGCATCATCTTGAGACTACAGCTTGCAGCTATGAACTAAGCATGAAAATCTGATATGAAAAACTGTTTCAGCTCATAAAGAAATATAGCATTAAAAGATGAGGGCAATAACATATGCTTGAATCAAAGCAATGGTTAAGAGTGCCGAACTATTCTGGACTCGTTAATTTCTTCGACAAAGGCCAATGGACTGACACAATTAAGGAGAAATGAGAGGAAATGGAAACAACTGAGTTGTAATAAACTGGTAATGTAAGTAGAAGATTGTTCATGACTATTTCAAATAAATAGTTTGAGAGATCCAATGGTAGAAGCAAGTGAAGGTATGTCGCCTTCCGTTTTCTACCATAGAATTTCCAAAACAAAATTAATATAGCCTGACTCGCCTCCAGATACCAGTTATGCAGAAGAAATGGGGCTTAACTGGAAATTGTTTTATAGGCTCAAATATTTGTTGAGTTAGTTTCCTGGTTGAGACTAGTGATAGTAGAGCAGTAGTATAATGGAGAAAATTTAACACTCTCAACAGAAAACTTCAAAATTTTAATAGCAGAAACCAAAAGGTAGTACCAGGGTGAACAAACATGAAATATATGTAACCGCTAGCAATTCACAATCTGGAAAGAGTCTCCTTTCAACTATGTACAATTTCATCAATAGTTTAAACGATTTAATGACCCATAAGAGAAAATGAGCAAGTTTTCCTACAACTTCTATCTATATTACAACTTACTAAGTTGATTAACTCCATTGATCAGCACGAGATCGTTCATGTTGGACTGCTGCAATGTGAAAGAAACCAACTACATAAGCACCCACAAGTGTTGACAAGAAACCTACAGGAAATCCAACCCATGCCATTTCCCATGAAAACCATGATTCCCTGTTCCTCGTTTCCTTTGGCTTAGGCTTTATCAATGATTCGCTACATGGTTTTTCGATTTGATGGCCACACAATCCGCTGTTGTTGGCATAACATTCTGGATCATTCAACCTGTTCATTTGAGGACCATCTGGAATGCGACCAGTAAGCTTGTTATTGCTCAAGTCCAAATTATTTAGTTCTTCAAGCTCTGAAAATGATTGCGGTATTTTTCCAGACAGATTGTTGTGTGCTAAATCTAAAATCTCTATGCTTTTCAAATTACCAATAGTCAATGGAATATTGCCTGAAAGCTGGTTGTGTGAAAGATTTAATGCCTTGAGATATTTTAGACGACCTAATGTATCTGGAATTTCACCTGATAATTGGTTATTTGAAAAGTCTAACAAGGTGTATAAGTCGAGGTTTCCACCAGGGAGATGTAGCTTTAACTTCTTCCAATATACTTCTAAGTCATGGTGTATGAAGTAGTTTAGGTTTTCAGTGATGGAAAGGAGGGTCATATTGTCTTTTGGCATATTCATAATCCCTGAAAAGTTTCCAAGGCAAGAAGGGATTTGTCCATGAAGGTTATTGGAAGAGAGATCGAGGATCTGAAGATTATCAAGGGTTGACAGATGACATGGGATTGAGCCTGTGAGAGAATTATTTCTAAGATTCAAAACACAAAGAGAGGATATCCGTGAAAGAAATTCTGGAATTTCTCCTGTGATACGGTTGTCATGGAGATCAAGTTGTTTAAGCTGCCTCAAGTTTACTAGACTCTGGGACAAGTGACCAGAAAACTCATTCTCACTTAGCACAAGCATTTCTAATTTTGGCCCAAAAGTACCAGGAATCCTACCAGAGAACCTATTTGCAGACAAATCAATCTGTGATAGCTGATTTAGATTGGAGAAAGATCTAGGGAGAGGCCCAGATAAATTGTTTGCAAACAACTTAAGCACGGATATTGCAGCATCTTCACTAATGTTAACAGGCAACTGTCCTGAGAAATTATTGTTGGATAAATCAAGATATTCTAACTTGTGAGACTGAAACAAAATAGAAGGCAGAGGTCCTGCAAGTAAATTATGATGTAAACTTATTACATGGAGATTTAGTCCTACAAGCCACGGAGGAAATGCTCCCCGGAGCCTATTCTCAGCCAAATCAAGGAACTTAAGGTTCGTTATAAATAAATACCTTGAGAAGATAGGGTGCATGGGGATTATTTCCAAATATATATATATATATACATATACATATACATATACACACACGTACATATGAAGATTCATAAACTATAAATAAATAACTTAAGCACGGATATTGCAGCATCTTCACTAATGTTAACAGGCAACTGTCCTGAGAAATTATTGTTGGATAAATCAAGATATTCTAACTTGTGAGACTGAAACAAAATAGAAGGCAGAGGTCCTGCAAGTAAATTATGATGTAAACTTATTACATGGAGATTTAGTCCTACAAGCCACGGAGGAAATGCTCCCCGGAGCCTATTCTCAGCCAAATCAAGGAACTTAAGGTTCGTCTGACTTGTAAACCAGGTGGGAATATGACCAGAAGCATTGCAAGACCTCAGAGACAAGTAAGAAAACATGCTCTTTGGATTTGTGCTCGTAATTTTCCAGGTAAGCTTGTTTTTCCCAACATCCAGATAATTCAAATTTTCCATATTGAACATCCACTCAGGAATCAACCCCGTCAACAAATTGTTCTGAAGCTCAAGTGTAACCAACTTGCTCATCTTTTGAACGGATTTTGGGATTCCACCTGTTAACTGATTCCCACTGAGTCTCAGAGTTGAGAGGTTCAGCAAGTTCCCAATCTCAACTGGTATCTGCCGGCAGAGTAAATTATCTCGAAGATACAGGTTTTCCAGCTTAGTCAAATGCACAACTGAATATGGCATTGCTCCAGATAATCTGTTCATGCGAACTGAAAGCTCCCGCAATTCAGTGAGGTTCCCAATCTCCTCAGGAATCTCTCCATGCAAATCATTGTAATGCAAGTATAAAAGTTTCAATTTGCTAAGATTACCAAGTTCATTGCTTATCATCCCCTCAATCAAATTCAAGCCAAGATCAAGAAACTCCAAGTTGCTCAATCGAAACAATTCGGAGTCAATAGAGCCATAAAAGTTATTGCGAGTGAGATTTAGGTATACAAGTCTGGTTAAGTTTGAAAAAGCAAGTCCCGAAATTTCACCCCATAACATATTATCAGAAACATCAAGATGCAGGAGAGATTCCAAACGAAAGAGAGGAGCCAAAACAGCAGCTGTGAATACAGCATTTAGGGGAAAAGGAAGAAGAGAGTTGAGATGAAGAGCAGTCACCTGCTGTGAAGAGGAATCACAAGCTACTCGCTCCCATTGACAGCAATCGGAAGTCGCATTCCGCGAAGAGAGCAATGCGTCGTCAGTGGAGTAGTTTGCGGCTACCAGATGTTTGAACTGAAGAAGAGCTTCCTTCTGATGTGGAACGCAACACAAAGAAGGAGTACAGAAGATGAAGCACAGAAGAAGAAGAAGAAGTGGTTGAATCAACGCAGATGCGGCCATTGACGACTGAGTCACTCTCTACTCTTCTTCAGCTCTCATTTTGAGAAGATGGCCTCTGGTTATGGAACCAGGTTGACCCACGTTGACATGGAGTTGACCTTGAGGAGAGAGAAATATCCTTAATAGAAATACCATGTGAATGGACACGTGTCTTATTTTCATTGAGTCAACATTCATGTTTAATTTGATGTGTTTAATAATAACGCGGTGTATAAAATATATATACATATACACACACGTACATATGAAGATTCGTAAACTATAAATAAATACCTTGAGAAGATAGGGTGCATGGGGATTATTTCCAAATATATATATATATATACATATACATATACACACACGTACATATGAAGATTCATAAACTATAAATAAATACCCACTTACTCAATTTATTAAAAATAAAAGTATTAGACCTATTATACAACTTATTTTAATATTAATTGTAACTACAAAAATTATATATTAAATTAATAAGTAAATTTGTAGATAAATGTGTAAAATTATTGCAGAAAATAAATTTTTTTTATTATATATTTGTATTGTATTTTTATTTTATATTTTATTAAATTGGAGTCCAAATTAAATTCAATGTTAGAAATAAATATTTTTTTTTGGTGAAAAAATTATTAATTTTGAGATTGTTGAAATAAACATATTTAAAATAATATGGAGTGTAAGTAACCTAAAACACCTTACTAAGTGTTGGTTTAGAAAAATAAAAAGTTTCAATAAAAATTCTAATCTCAAAAATAAATTGTTGCATTTTTCATAAAAAAGATATATATATATATATAAATATGAGTAATTGAGTATCTCTTCTCAATTTCTATTTACATATGATGGGGGCAGTGGGCTGTATTGTGGCGGTGTCAAGTAATACCGTGGCTGAGGCACCGGGTTGTACTGCGGCAGTGGTGCCTGGTGGTACTGTGGAGGAGCAGGCTCGTGCCGGGGTGGCTCGGGATCAGCCTGCTGTAGCGGAGGCTCAACCTGCGGTAGTGGAGGAGGGTCGGGTAACTCCCTTCTCTCCTCTCGCCCTTGCTGGGCAGCTATGAACCATTCCATCATATCAAATAATCTGTCTACATCTTCCCGAAGCGAATTATCCCGGGTCGCTCGGTTTAGTGGGGGTCTTCCTCTCCTCATTTCTTTGCACCTGCATTTCATAAGGAATGGTTGAGTAAACAACTTATCGGTGAGTATTTCTCTAAGCATTATTGTGTAAGGGATGGGTCCGAGGAAAGCAACTTTGATACCAACTTTAACGGCCCCGGAATTTAAATGAAAATGTATATATTAAAAATCTTAAATGCGGAAACGTAATAAAAATTTTGATTAACATCCCTTATATAATAGCAAAAAACGTACTCAAATCATGAAAGAATAAGCTAATTAAAAGTGATACTCAAAATAAAAACTATAAATGGAGCTATAAAGTCATTAGGCGTCTAACTCGCCATCTTCCTGCGGAACGGGCTCGGGAATCACGTCTTCCTGATCTGAAATAATTAAGTAAGGAATGAGCTACACTAACTCAGTAAAGACATCACACTATCTCACTAACACAGGAGTAAAGGTTGGTAGAAAACAAAAACAACCAATTGAACATAATTTATAACAAACTCATTTATTAACATAAAAACATTTACTGTCCACTTATCTCGGTGAGATTCATGAAAATAACCTATGAAAACAATAGCCTTATAATATCATGAAATCATACACACTTTATAACATAACACATATCATACATTTACATTTCAATCATCAAAAGACAGATTTCATCTTTTACCAGCCTACTAGTATCCATGGGGATCCATAGGGGGTCCCCGCTACACGTGAACCATTAACATTTACAACCTGATTGCAGGGCCGTCCCCATACCCCGTCCGGTATGGGCGCCAAAACACATAAGGTCTCCATACCCCGTCCGGTATGAGAGACCACATTCCCGGTAGGGTTCTCTACGGACCCGGTCCGTCCACCATCTCCCAAGATATCTAGTCAGGCTCTCCATATTATCCACTCATCAATTCACATAACCTTTTTACCATTTTCCTTGGTCTCACTCATTCAATCATACACAAACCTGTAAACCAGTAATTGACACCAAACAAGACAACACAGTATCGGGTTCACCATAATACCAACCATAATAAAAGAAACCATAGTTCATGCATACGAGACCATAAAATGAATACATCAAACATCATTCTGCATTTAATACTGAAAAATAGATCAAGCGACAACTGACCAACAATGTACTAGATTCGGGCTCCATTGGCAACCTTAATCAATTTCACATCTATAAAGTCACAAAATACCGTTTAATTATTTATTAAGCTTTAATATCGTTATAGGAAATAGGGTGAGGGGTCCTTACTTATTTCGGGGTCTGAAATCGACTCTATAGTGTGCCTACGGGCTGTCCCTAATTTCCCTGAATTTTTTTCGAAAAACTGAAACGCACTACCGGTACCTGCACGTGTCATAAAAAATTCCAAATCAGACATAGGGCCCCTTTCGACCAATATCGGAATTCCGGCACGGCGGCTCCGCCGTGCTCCGGCGACGGCGCCTCCACCTGCGGCGGCGATCCGCCTCGGGTTGGCCGTTTTCGGCGGCGATCCGCCTCGGGTTGACCGTTTTCGGCCGAATTCGGCCAAACTTGCATTAGTCCATGTGATAAAACAACCCTAGGGCCCTCGGTGGACCAAAAAATCACGAAAAATCGAGACTTACCGGCGGCGGTGCTCTCGAGTGCGGTGGCTCCTCCGGCGTAAGTCGCGTTTTGATGTTTGGCTCCGATCAACATGTAGAGAAAAGAATGGTGATCACAGTGGTATAAAATTTACATCGAACGGAGGCCGGGAAGGGCTTCATCGGAGGCAAAAAAAAGAGGGGAGTCGCGGCGGCGCCGCCGGACTTCGGCGGGGTTTTCCAGCCGATTGGCCATTGGTTTGGCTCCGATTTGGCCATAGGCGGATTCAGCATCAAAAAATAAGCCAGGGAGAGAAAATTTACCTCGATTAGCGGTCGGAAACTTCTCCGGTACTGCGGCAAGTGGCAGCGGCCGGCTCCTCCGACGTCTGGTTTTTCTTCTCCGGCGAGGCACTGGCGTCTAGGGTTTTGTGGTCAGGTGTGCGTGGGGTTATTTATACCATTTGCCTTTTAATCTCAACCGTCCATCAAGATTAAATCTAAACCATCCGATTGCGATTTAATTGGGATTAAATCTGGGTCGTCCATCGCGATGCGATCTAGGCCGTCTGTACGCGTAAAATCTGGGCTGTCCGTGCGCGCGGGAACGAATCTGGGCTGTCCGATCGCGCGCACGCGGATCGCCCACGTGGCCCATCCGGTGTCAGCGTTTCCTTGCCACGCGGCATGTCCTGGTTGGCCCGGGCTGTTGACGTGGTACAATTTTTCTAAATTGCGTTTTGACCCCTCAGTTTCTGATTTTCTTTTCAAAAACACCCCCATAATCCAAATTTTCACCCATTTTTTCCAAAATCAATTTCAATTAAATCCAAATAATATTTTTACCCAATTTTATCATTATTATTATTTTTATTTTCATTAAATTAAATTAAATTAAAATCTTATAAATTAAATATATAAAAAATTAAACTAAAAATTCAAATACAAAAATAAAAGTAAAAAAAAAATATTTGGGTGTTACAGATGCTAGCAGTTAATCACGGAAGAAAGAACTCAGTGAATCGATATTACTAAGTAATATCAATAAAATAGAAAAAAATTATTTTTATTGTATATTTTCTCTAAAATCCGAGTTAACATATATATACACACACATGTACATGTAAAGAAGATAGAAAAGTAAATGTTGTTAACCAAATCGACTGAATCTATTCGAACTGACTGAATGATTCGTCTTAATTCGAGCAACTTCATTGATGCTATTAGGCAAGTGTCCAAAGAAAGTGTTATTTGACAAATCAAGGTATTTTAACATGTGAGATTGAAACAATCCATAAGGAAAAGTGCTTAAAAGCATATTATTATGATGTAAACTCATAACCTCTAGATATAGTCCTGTAAGCCACTGAGGAAAAAGGCTTCCTGGAAATCTGAGCTAAGTTCATTGAACTCAAGACTACTAAGGTTTGAACCTAGTTGGAATATGACCAAGAGCATTGTAAGATCTCAAAGATGGGGTATGAAAACATGCTTTTTTTAGAGCTGTCTACTTTTCCAAACATACAAACAACTCAGATTCTTCATATTAAACAACCATGAAGGAATATATCCATGAATATCTGCTTGCATAATATACAATCTGGCAGATTCAGAATTTTCAATTTAGTCAAAATGCACCATCCAATTTGGAATTACACCACATACTTTTTTCATGCAAGTTTACAGCCTCTGCAATTTAGTGAGATGTTCCCGATCTCGTCGTGAATCTCTCTATATAAATCATTATAGAGATGGAAGTCTAAGAGTTTCAAGTTCCTAAGACTGTCCAACTCATTGCTCATGATTCCTTTCTACCAAATTGAAGCCAAGATCAAGATCTTCGAAAGCTGCTTAACCGAAACCAACTCTGAATAAATAGGCTCACAAAAATTATTACAACTAGTGTCTAGATAAACAAATTTGGTAAATTTGTACAAGTGAGTCCCAAAATTTTCTCTTATCTTATATTATCAAAAATGTCAAGCAGCAGGAGAGATTCTAAATGAAAGAGAGAGGCCAAAATAATATTAGTGAAGACATAATGTAGGCAGAAAGGAGAAGAGATTCGAGACAAAGAGCAGTCACCTAAACATGAAGAGGAACCACAAGCCATTCAGTCCCATTTTGCAGCAATGGGAAGTAGCATCTTGTTCTTTTTCTTTCTTTTCCCTCCACATCTCTATGTCCAAGGATATTGTAATGGCCATTTCATTCTTTAACTTATAGTGTTAGTTGTACTCATTTGTTTTTGTCTTTATTCCAATATTTTAATTTTTAAGTTCTTGTTATTTGGGACAGGTTACTCCTAAGTATGTGAATCATGTATCGGGTGTGGCTAGGTTGCTTTAGTTCTTTTGGCACAGGGTTCCGAAAGGAACTTTGTCTCTTCATGCATCTGACAAGCTCCATTACTCTAGTTAGTAGAAGTTAAAAAAAAATCTCATCGTTTATCCACTTCACTGTTTTCTTTTTCAAGATTCTGCAATGCTATATGAGTACAAGGTTATTCATGACTATTTTAAATGAATAGATTGAAAGATCCGATACCAGAAGTCAGTGAAGGTATGTTCCCTTCCATTTTCTACAATTCTCTCAAAATAATATTAATGTCACCTGACTCAAAAAGGCCTCTGGAGACCAGTTACGCAGAAGACTAACTACAAATTGTTTCATAGGCTCAAATATTTCTTGAGTTATTCCTCCTGGAAATTAGTGATGGCAGAGCACCAGTAGAATAGAGGAAATTTAACACACTGAAACAGACAACTTTAAAATTTTACTAGAAGAAATCAAAAGGTAATACCGGAGTAAACAAACATGAAAAGTATGTAACTGCTAGCAATTCATAACTTGGAAAGAGTCTCTTTCAACTATGTACAATTTCGACAACAATTTAAATGATTTCATGACCCATAAGAAAAAAGGAACAAGTTTTCCTACAACTTCTGTCTTTATTACAGCGTACTAAGTTGATTAACTCCATTGATCAGCATGAGGTCGTTCATGTCGGACTGCCGCAATGTGGAAGAAACCAAGTACATAAGCACCCACAACTGTTGACAAGAAACCAACAGGAAATCCAACCCCTGCCATTTCCCATGAAAACCATGATTCCATGTTCCTCCTTTCCTTTGGCTTGGGCTGTATCAATGATTTGCTACATGGATTTCGGATTTGATGGCCACACAATCCACTGTTGTTAGCATAACATTCTGGATCATTCAACCGGTTCATTTGAGGACCATCCGGAATGCGACCAGTAAGCTTGTTATTGCTCAAGTCCAAATTGTTTAGTTCTTGGAGCTTCGAAAATGATTGCGGTATTTTGCCAGACAGATTGTTGTGTGATAAATCTAAGATCTCTATGCTTTTTAAATTACCAATAGTCAATGGAATATTGCCTGAAAGATGGTTGTGCGAAAGATTTAAAGCCTTGAGAAATCTTAGATGACCTATTGTATCTGGAATTTCACCTGATAGTTGGTTATTTGATAAGTCTAACAAGGAATATAAGTCAATGTTTCCACCGGGGAGATGTAGCTTTAACTTCTTCCAGTATACTTCTAAGTCATGGTGTATGAAGTAGTTTAGGTTTTCAGTGATGGAAAGGAGGGTCATATTGTCTTTTGGCATATTCATAATCCCTGAAAAGTTTCCAAAGCAAGAAGGGATTTGTCCATGGAGGTTATTGTAAGAAAGATCGAGGATGTGAAGATTATCAAGGGTTGACAGATGACATGGGATTGAGCCTGTGAGAGAATTATTTCTAAGATTCAAAACACGAAGAGAGGATATCCGTGAAAGAAATTCTGGAATTTCTCCTGTGATACGGTTGTCATGGAGATCAAGTTGTTTAAGCTGCCTCAAGTTTACTAGACTCTGGGGCAAGTGACCAGAAAACTCATTCTCGCTTAGTACAAGCATTTCTAATTTTGGCCCAAAAGTACCAGGAATCCTACCAGAGAACCTATTTGCAGACAAATCAATATGTGATAGCTTATGTAGATTGGAGAAGGATCTAGGGACCGACCCAGATAAATTGTTTGCAAAAAACTTAAGCACGGCTATTCCAGCATCTTCACTAATGTTATCAGGCAACTGTCCTGAGAAACTATTGTTGGATAAATCGAGATATTCTAACTGGTGAGATTGAAACAAAATCGAAGGGAGAGATCCTGCAAGTAAATTATCATGTAAACTTATTACATGGAGATTTAGTCCTACAAGCCACGAAGGAAGTTCTCCCCGGAGTTTATTCTGAGCCAAGTTGAGGAACTTAAGATTTCTCTGACTTGTAAACCAGGTGGGAATATGACCAGAAGCATTGCAAGACCTCAAGGATAAGTAAGAAAACATGCTCTTTGGAGCAGTACTCGTAATTTTCCAGGTAAGCTTGTTTTCACCCACATCCAGATAATTCAGATTCTCCATATCAAAAAACCATGCAGGTATTAATCCAGTTAGCAAATTTTTCTGAAGCTCAAGTTTCACCAACTTGCTCATTTTTTGAACGGATATTGGGATTCCACCTGTTAACTGATTCCCACTGAGTCTCAGAGTTGAGAGGTTCAGCAAGTTCCCAATCTCAACTGGTATCTGCCGGCAGAGTAAATTATCTCGCAGGTCCAGATTTTCCAGCTTAGTCAAACGCACCACTGAATCTGGAATTCCTCCAGATAATCTGTTCATGCGAACTGACAGCTTTCGCAATTCAGTAAGGTTCCCAATCTCCTCAGGAATCTCTCCATGTAAATCATTGTAATGCAAGGCTAAGAGTTTCAAATTCCAAAGTCTACCTACCTCATTACTTATCATCCCCTCAATCAAATTCAAGCCAAGATCAATATACTCCAAGTTGCTTAATCGAAACAACTCGAAGTTCAGAGGTCCATAAAGGTTATTCCGAGTGAGATTTAGATACACAAGTCTGGTTAAATTTGAAAAGGCGAGTCCCGAAATTTCACCCCATAACATATTATCAGAAACATCAAGATGCAGGAGAGATTTCACACGAAAGAGAGGCGCCAAAACAGCAGAAGCGAAGACAGAATTTAGGCGAAAAGGGAGAAGAGAGTTGAGATGAAGAGCAGTCACCTGCTGTGAAGAGGAATCACAAGCTACTCGCTCCCATTGACAGCAATCGGAAGTCGCATTCCACGAAGAGAGCAATGCGTCGTCAGTGGAGTAGTTTGCGGCTACCAGATGTTTGAACTGAAGAAGAGCTTCCTTCTGATGTGGAACGCAACACAAAGAAGGAGTACAGAAGATGAGGCACAGAAGAAGAAGAAGAAGTGGTTGAATCAACGCAGATGCGGCCATTGACGACTGAGTCACTCTCTACTCTTCTTCAGCTCTCATTTTGAGAAGATGGCCTCTGGTTATGGAACCAGGTTGACATGGGCGCCCATAAATGAATATCAAACTTGCTCCTCGTTGTCTCCTGCTTCACGAGTTCGAATCTCAATGACATAGAGATTAGCTGATATTTTTAAAATAAATTATTATTTTTAAACGAAAAAATTTATAACGAGTCCGTAATTTAATTCGATAAATTTTAATAAAATTATTACATTTCAAATAAAAAAAAATTGTGATGATTAAATTCAATAAATTTTAATAAATTTATTATATTTTATATGAAATAATTATAATAATACAATTATTTAATAAGATTGTGATAATTAAATACGATAAATTTATAATACGAAAAATTTGTAATAATTTCATAAATTAATAAAAATATTATGATTAAATTTAATAAATTTTAATAAATTTATTACGTTTTACGTAAAAAAAAAATATTAATATCACTACTTAATAAAATTATGATAATTAAATACGATAAATTTTAATAAATAATTATGTTTTAAACAAAAAATTTGTAGTAATCTCATAAATTAGTAAAATTGTAGTTATTAAATTTAATAAATTTATTATATTTTACGTAAAAAAAATATAATAATATCACTATTTAATAAAATTATTATGATTAAATTCAATAAATTTTAAATTTAATAAATTTTAATAAATTTATAATATTTTTTAAAAATTAATTTTTTAAATTAAATAATATCAACTTCATAATTTATTAAATAAAAGTTAGTGGTCACATATTTTTTTTTGGTTTATTTTATTTTATATTCAATTTATATTTAAAAGTTATATATTAAAATAATATATAAAATTGTAGAGATTGTGGATGCTACATTAGACAGAGGTGTGAAAACCATCATAGGCAAGATGAATATTACATTAGGTTTAGCTCAAATTTATTATATTTAATTTATAAATTTTAGCACAAATTTTTTATTATATTTTATAAAATAAAAAAAATTTAAATTAGTAAAATTTATAATTTTATTTTTATATTAAAAATAAATAAAAATTAAAAAAAAATAATATAACTAAAAACAACAACGTATCCAACTTATTGTCGCGTGTTAAATTCGGTAATAGTATTAATGACATTTAACACGAACTAATACACTTTTTTAAAAAATAAAGAGACTACAAGAATAAAAAATTAGTATAAAAACGAATTTAAATATTTAAAATATTACAATGACAAATTTAATATTCGGACCGATATATATATATAATTGAATAAATGACAAACCGACCATATTAATTATCAAAATTTAACACTTACTACAATTTGATTCCTATTTAGCGCGTTCTTATTAGCGTTATCGTTAACCCTTTACCTTCACCGTCTCTAAAACCTAAAAGAAATTTCCCACACAAACTATAAGGACTTAGTCCACTTACATTTATCAAAATTTCACATAGAAGTATGTTGTGATCAAAAAAATATATATATATAGTTGCAGAGAAACAATGCTTTAGTATAATTTAGTTACCTCTCATCTCCACACCATGCATTCACTCTTGGTCATAATATTATCGACCATGGCTAATGTCTTCTTTTTTTATTTGATCTCGAGCCATTTTCGTCTTTACTTCGCTTTTTCAGGCTCGTATCTGCTCCTTTCTGCTTTCCCCAATGTTTCTCCATCTTGCTTCTGCTGGATTTCACGCTAATAACGCCACTTGAGGACATCTTCCCCCCGTTCTGCAAAGCTTTCTCGAAATCAGCTTCCTTGTCTACAATGGCATACTGTTGGAGCAGTTCGGGATCTAGCAGACCCTCTGTCTTGCTTTTCATCTCCTCCTGCAGACATTTGTTGATTGTTATAAACCCCAGATTGCAAGGAGAAAGACAGTCTTGACTGGCAAAGGAAATGACGATAAAGTCTGTGGAGCATACCTCAACTTGCTTTGCTGCTTCGTTGAGATCGTCTTCGAGGGATATACTATGAGGTTCTAACACTCTCTGGAAGAAAAATGACAACAAAGGAACATTGAGAGAAACAAATTCTTGTGATATATTCAAACATTTAAGCATTCAAAATGAAACAAAAATTTTGAAGGATAAATCTACCATTTGAGAAAGGAAAGACAAGTATGTTAGTCCTATATATATATATATAGCTTATATGTAAGTTCCATTCAATCAGTTTGACACATCTACTTGGTTCATGTCCCCTTGAGTACAAGATCTAAACGTGCTTCCACTCATACGAAATGGTATTCAACTAAGTTTCCATATTCAGACGTTGCTAAGTGAGAGTAATATGAGAAGAAATGTAGAAAATATCATTAAACCAGATGACAGACGTGAAGCTAGAGAAAATACAGAAGGGGTAATATCCTATGCATTTGAAACAATCTTCTAAATGAGGACAAAAATTCCGAAACGACAAAAATTCCAAAAGCTCTCACAACTTACTTCCTTTAGTCGAGGCATTGCTGATTCAATCTCCTTTGATGCAATTCCATTCAAATATTTATAGAACTTCTTCATAACCTTCATAAACAATGAGAATAGCTGTTGCCTTTCTAACTTCATTTGTCCCTGTCAAATAACAGTTCAACTGAGAACAAGAGAAGCAGATTTCTTGCAAATTCAAGATAACCAAGACAATCACCAATCCACCAGTGTGGTTATTTTAATCAAATAGCACTGGCTTTTGATACTCTTTTCACCAGCCACGATACAAGTTGCAAGGTGCTCAGTAGATAAATGTGTTACTTTGGAAGTTAAATAGAAATGCAAAAATACAATACAGAATAAACACGTGAATCTGCCTAAACGCCGACTAATTTTTTGTTTGTGCAAGTTCAACAAACAAGGAGATAATCAAACCTCGATGAAAGAGATGCCTTGGTCCTGCAAGCCCACGCAGAGCAAGACGGAGGCCTGAACATATGATAGTGAAACTGGAAGCTTCTCTTGGAAATATAGAAGTGCAAGCATTTGATAAAGGTCATAAGTCTGGAAAAGACGGAAAAAATAATATTTAGAACACAAAAAATAGAGCAGCAACTGTCCTCACATAAATGTGTTTTTTTCAGATTTCTCCTTCATGGAGGGATTCACACAGGTGCTAATCTCACATTTGACTTTAGTGAAAGAAATTTGAAGTATTAAGTTCTTATGAAAAACTTACTTTCTACCGACCAATTTAAAAAATTTGCAGTTACATATTTGAGTAGAAGTTTTTATTTAAAAAAAATAAGAACTTGCTACACTTCAGTTAAAATTATATACATGCAAGGGAAAATAAATGCTTCAACCTGTTAAAAGAATAACAAATTTTTAATTTAATATGAAAATAAATGAAGATGAAAGTGCTTATTTTTATTTTATTAAATTTTTTTAACTTAGAAGCGGCAAGCAATTAATTGGGAGCTTTTTGCAATTTTCTTTTTTCAATTTGAAAAACAGGTAGATTTAATTGGCTAATAGCTTAAGGACAACCTCAAACAGCTAATATGTCCATACTTTCTTTGATTTAAATGTTTTACTACAAACAGTAACAGTAAAAGTAAGTACAATAATTCCTCTTTTATTGGGAAGTTCTAAAAATGTGTTTGTTAAAAAGAGTATGTAATTAGATTAAAAGACATTAGAGTAAAATGCACACTAGGTAATTAATATAATTAATAGTTTTTTCCTTTTCTATTCTATAAAACTTGTATATAAGATTATAATATTCAACAAAATACACATTTAACCATTCTTCACATGGTATCAAAGCCAAGCTAAAAAATCCTTAAACTTTTTTATAAACTCTATTTTGTCTTCATTGATGAAATAAGAAAACTGCAAAGAGGTTGTCCTTCATTGTCGGTGACCACAACCCTAAAGCATAGTTTGATAGATTTACAAGGGTGGGTGATGACAGGTTCAGCATACAAGCAAGCTCAAGGAAACTACCCTATTTGTCAAGCATTCTGAGACAGGAGTTACCGCGCTCCTACTATATGTGGATCACTTATTGTAATAGGGGATGATAAAAAAGAGATACTGATGTTCAAGTAATGTCTACCTAGAGAATTTGAAATCAATGAGCTAGGTAAGTTGAAGTACTCTTTGGGAATTGAAGTTTGCCTACTCAAAATCAGAGATCTTCATCTCCTAGTAGAAATACATTCATGACCTATTAAAAAACATGTGGCAAACTAGCATGTAACCAGCTAGTATTCATACCAATCTCAACCATAAATTTTAACTAGCAGAAGAGGATACACAAGTAAATAAGGAGATGTATCAGAGATTGGTTAAGAGACTGATACACTTGTCACACACAATACTCGACATCGCCTACACAGTATGTGTTATAAGTTAGTTCACAGCACTAAAAAAGTACACTTACAAGCAGCTTACAAGGAGGTGCATTACCTAAAAAGGTCACATGCGAAAGAGGTCATTTTAAGAAAGAATGACAAGTTGCTTTTAAAAGTCTATATAAATATAGACTACACATGGTCAGTGGCGGACAAAGGATCTACCAGCAATTACTATACCTTCCTTGGAGGTTGTTTGATTACATGGAGGAATAAGAAACATGAAGTAGTTGCAAAGTCGAGTACAAAATCAGAATTTCGAGCAATGACTCAAGGAGTATATGAATTACTATTGCTAAAGAGAATTTTAGAAGACCTGAAAATCAAGTAGGACAACTGCATGGATGTATACTGTGACGATGGATTAGTCATAAGCATTACATATATCCGATGCAATATGACAAAACCAAGCATATTGAAATTGGCAAGCATTTCAATTAAGAAAAGTCATACAGTGATTCAATATTTCCGTATACATGCCGACCAGCTCACAGCTTGCAAATGTGTTGACTAAAAGTCTAAGTAATCCAACATTCCAGCCTATTATTGGCAAACTGAGGATAGACAATATTTGTTTTCCATCTTGAAGGAGAGTATTAAAGAGAGTATATAATTAGATTAAAGGATATTAGGGTAAAATACACCATATGTAATTAATGGTCAATTTCCTTTATATTCTAGAAAACTTCTATATATAGGACAGTAGTGTTCAATAAAATACACATTCAAACACTCTTAATAGTGTTGATAGTTCTTCCATTTCATAATATTACTCACTTACATTTTTTTTTAATGTATACTTTCACTTATGTTTTATTGAGCAGAGAGAGAAAACACAGTAAGCTGATAAGAGAAAGCAATAAACTAATAATATTAGCTTTCCTGCCCCCCAGCCCCCTGAGGGGGGAGAAAACACACATGCAAGATAAACAAAATAAAATAGAAAACCCACATACACAAGCACAACAACACAGATTTGACAACAGTAGATTGAGGATCCTAAAGACATTTTTACAAGATGGATTTCTTCCCAATTTAAGCGTAGATGTAAATATCTAGTTGGGTAAATATTTGTCATTGCAATCATCGTCTTGGGTTCTTACCGAATTAAAATCAGCAAGATTGTCTGTATAAGCGCTAAGCCGCTCCATGTCATATGGCGATATAATACCATTGAGTGACCTTAAACATCCATCTGTGCATGAGTCTGGAGATTCTACCTCCATGAAGTTGATTTTAGGATCCAGGACACTGAATTACTCAAAGAACACATAAGCATAGTGAAAAATAAATATTAGGATAAACTACAAAAAACATACAAAATATTTTCCATTCAACAACCCAGAAAATTATTTTTAATTCAACAAAACCTGAGGGTAGATTGACACAAACAAATACTGAACCTTTTGCTTCTAACACTGTCAAGCTGCTTCTTTGTCTTGCTTTTTCTTTTTTTTTTTTGAGAAAACCAGGTGCTATTATATGTAGGTGAAAGGCAATGTTTTAAGTACTAAATGAAGTCTTGGCTAGGGGCATAGAAAAAAGGGGGTTAGGTAGGGAAGAAGTGGTTGGAGTCTTAGCATGAAAAGATTAGTTGGTTGTTCATTAGATTGAAACATAGTCCCATGTCTCAAATATTTATTTGGCAAGGTCTGCATTAACTGAAAGTGAATAGGAGGAAAAATTTTTAGCACTGACCTCATTGCAAGTTTATACTCCATCTTCTTGAATTTAGTACACAGGAGTCTAGAGAACTTTACCCTGAAATCTAAGAATAAGAAAGCAAAGTGTCAAGCAAGGAACCGAAAAAAAGGCAAACAAAAGATTATACAGGGAATGATGGATAAATTTTAAAAAGTTCCCTCTTCTTGTATTAAAGAAGCACCCATGTGTGAACATTTTGGTTAAACTTGTGCTAAAAAGCTTGACTGCCTAACAGTCATCTGAGATATCTAATAGCGTAATAATATAATAGCCATCAAATATAATTATGAGATTCTCAGCTTTTTAATAGTTAGTATGGATATTATTAACTGAAAGGCATTCTCGTAATAGAAAAAATTAAAATACGGAACATTGTAGTTATGTTTAAGTTAAGAGATGTTTTTGTAACTGAATAAAAGTTGCTCACCTTGGTAAAATGGACCAAAAAAGCCCCAGTCATTAGATCCACTGACTTCAAATTCATCACTGTTCAATGGTTTTAGTACCATACATGTGTGTTCACCAGTCACAGAACTCTGATACACAAAAAATTTTGAAAGGTCAAATTACAAATAATCCTCCAAATACAGAAACAAATAAGACAAATTACACAGGTTGATCAATGAGGCAGAAGATCATCTTAACTGGAATCTGGCTGACATAGAATGGGGCAAATTTATGCTTCCTCCAAAAGCGAAAAAGGTCCCGGGTTAGCCCAAAGGAGACACCAACATAATGCAGCTTCTCAGGCTTCCGCTCACGAAGATGTACTAGCAAATGTGGAAGATCTGTCCTAGGTTTAATGTTTTCTTCAAGTAATGAAGCCTGCATGTATAGGTTTATTGAAGTACGCAACAAGAAACCATAAACTTATGATACATGATATAATAACTAAAAGAAAAATTAAATTTAGGGCTTTCTCATATGTATATTATGAACCTCTATAAAATAACAAATGCTAAATCATGGATGGATGAAAGATTCAGTTTGGTCAAAAGTTTGAAGAGAAAAAGTGGATAGTCAGCAGTAGAAACATGAATTGACGGAAGACATAATTTGTTTGCAATACTTAACTGAACACCCAATGAAATGTCATTCAAATGGCCGACATGATCAAAGTATACTCAGTGAAGCATTGAAATGTTAATCTCAGCTAGCAACTGTTAGGGTCTCAAGTATGGTATCTGTTTAAAGATAGGCGGACTGGAAATCCAGCAGCAAGTGCAAGGCTTGGTTGTTTGACTTTTGACCTTAAGGGGAGAACCTTCCATCCCTAGAGAATCAAACTAATTTCTGTCAGCAGTTGTTTATCTTTACAAATCATGTGCAAAACTTATTCTCATCGATCCTTAAAAATTAAGCCAAATTCTCAAACCAGCATATCTAAACTCCTATACCAACATTGTACCCAACATCCAAGCTAGGAAGTACTAATTAACTTCTATCCACATAACCAATTGGAATAGATTCAGTCAATCTCCAAGGAGGAAGGACGATGGTTGATTTCCCCACCCGCCCAAGCCAAAACATGACTTCAGAGTCTTTCTGCTAAAAACAAAGCCCAATTTCCATTTTCACCCATGACACTGAAGGGAGAATAGCCTGGAATTTCCACTTTAAACACAACAACCTATCTAATAGGGAATCTTCAACATGTCATCCTTATTTATCCACTTTAGACGCCATTCAAATTTCATCCCAGCCAGACAGCAGATCCTGGCCCTTGAACGATCGCGGACGTATACATGTAAGTCATTGTTCGATCACCTTTTAAAAAAAATCTCGTTTGTTCTCCATTCAACTTGCTAAGGTATTTTAAAAATCCTCAATACCTTCAAAGGTTGAGCTATTTTCATGAATAGCCATTCATCAAAGGCTAAACACAAATGAGATGCTCCAACTGTGTCGCCCTCACCATGCCTTGTCCCTAGATATTTGGTAATGAGTCTTATGAGGAGGTGAGGCCCACTCCCACCTCTTCCTACATCACAATGTAGCATAGAGGACATGGACAAAATTGGTGAGATTGTTTGGTCTGAATTGGATGATGCCTCCCAGTGGAAAGCTTTATTGCTTATGAAGTATGGGTGAGGAAAGAAGTTGAGTGTCTTTTGCAAGGAGCAATTTTTACCAGACTATGGTGTATTTGGCTAGTAAGGAACTGGAAAATTTTCCATTATTGTACTACTTCCTTGGATGAGATATGGGATAGGACTACTGTCATGGCAACTTTCTGAGCAAAAGCGCATGGACATTTCCCACATAGTTGCATTACTGCACTCCACCAGAACTGGGAATCTATTATCTATACCTCGTATGATGCTACAATTGTGTGACTGTTTATTTATTTATTTTTCTTTTTAGACTTATATTTTTCACTTGGTTCTCTCTCTTAATAATAGTTCTTCTATTATCCCAAAAAAAAAATGTTGCCTTCTCGTGGGTCCCTGCCAATAAATTGATATGCTATAACTGGACCCACCATTTCAGACATGACATTACTTATTCCTCCACCCCCCTTTTTGTCCTCAAGGGACATTAAAATAACAGGCTACTATATCTGCAACCTTTCCAGAAATCTTGATCCTGCCTATGGTGTAGAAAGCAGCTCTCCCTTAGAAACAAGTGGAAGAGTAACAAGCTATCTGTCAGGGAACCCCTTAGGGTTTATTACAGAAAGAAGGGCAAAAAAGGAAATATGCACACAAAAGGGCAGAACAGGAAAAATGAAGAACTGGAATTAGGGTTGACCAACCCTAACAAGACTCCACAGCCGACACCTCTGCTTTCCAAATCCATCCTGTAGACAACGCTGATCACCATCATCACGCGATTCCGACCGCGCAACTCCAGTAAGCTTGATTTCGCCTTGAATAATGAATTTATTTAATATATTTAGGCCTACAAAAAGGGCTCCTTTCATCAATTTTAAACACATCAAAAATCAATAAAAAAGTCTACTATTTTCTCCCTTGTTCGTTCTTCTTCTTCTCCCTTAAACTTTCACAAGGTCAGAGCCATGTCTAAGGCTTCTGACACTACCATACCTGCAGCATTCCAGAAATCTTGATCCTGCCTGTGGCGTGGAAACCAGCTCTCACTTGAAACAAGTGGAAGAGTAAGCTCAATAAGTTAATTGCTAAAAATCTAATAATCATGAAAGAGACGATGCATCGTGGAATCCTCAGGCAAGTCAGGCCTGTAAGCAGCGGGGCCAATTCTCTCCAAAACTTTAGAAGGACCATAGAATACTTTGAGATGTTGACAAGTTTAACATGTTCAAACAAAGTCCTGGACTTGATGTTTGAGTCGTCTCTAATAGAAATAACTCACTATGCACTTAAGGGTTTTTGATACCCTTCATGTTCCTTGCTGTGAATAGGAGAAAGAATAAGAGGAATATTTGTAGAGGTAGGCAACAAAGGAAACCCATTTCTTGTAAGATAGTAAACACTTGCAGAAGAGAGGAGTTAGTAATTTCCTCATTGATTGAATGAAAAATGTCCAATTGGGGCATTAAGACGGCCAAAAGAACCCTCCCACCCTCATGTTCCTAAAAAAGAGCATCAACCACCATATTTTCTTGCCCTGCACAATAATCAACTACGGATGACAATTCCAGTAGCAATCGAGACGGACCACCCACCCCAATAAAGATTTTTTTTTATTTTTAAAATGTTCAGGTTGGCTTTATTGGAAGTGTTGATATGGATCGGTCAGATCAGGTTCGAATTTGGTAGTTCAATGCCTGAATCCAATTCGACCTGCATACACAGCCGATGCCAGTAAACTGAACAGCTCGAAACAAGTATGCTATTTTCAACTTGACAATAACTCTTTTCTCAAAAATATCGCTGTACATCTCAAAATTATGTGGAAGATATCAAGTACATGTTAATGTTTTTTGAAATAAATATTAGAATTGTGTGGAAGATATCAAGTACAAGCTAATGTAACCACATCTAGTAAAGCAAGCCTATATGTATATGTAACACTTATAATCCCGAAGCATATGTGAAGTCAGAAGAAAAAGATTCAGAGCAGGCTTAGCTAATAAAGATACGAAGATAAATGCAATTCTCATGAGACATAAAGTCAAGTGTAGTTCAAGGAATGAACCTTTTCTGCAGCTTCTGTGACTCTGACTTGTGGAGTTTCAACATCCTCTTCAACATCCACTTCTGAAATAGGAGTCAACTGTCCTTCAAAGTATCTGCAAATATTGAAACTATAAAAATTTTGCCATTTAAAGAAACTTTAAACATCACATAGAATCAACTCCAAAACATATCCAGATGTCAAATCCTGCCATTAAGCTCCATACATCACCCATTTTTCCGAGAAGTATTCTTCTCATGTCACTTTATCGTCGACCAGCAGCATAATAAAGAGAGTTAACTGATGAAGAACGGACTAGTAGATTGACTATTTGATAGACAAGTAGTCAATATCTAGTAACTTTCTAGGAAGAATAAACAGAAATCTCAGAAGTATTATTAATGTGGAAGTGATTATAATAGACTGGCTTCTTAGCTGTTGATAGGCACACAAGAACTACTGACAAGCTAATCTTAACAAAGAAAAGGTATTAAAATACTCATACAGGCATCAGCCTTGTTAACCCATTCAATTCTAGACTTCTATCTCCATCTGATTTCCTCTTCAACAATAGCCTCCTCACTCATTCTTCATAGAAGAAAACGTATGCATTTGATCCTCAATAATCACATTATCAGAAGCCAACTTATCCATAAAAGAAATTTGCTCAAGATTCTCCTTGCGAACACCAATGTCACTAAACACCTCCTTGTTCCACACCATAAGCTTATCTCTCACATCCTTAAGTATTTTATGAACTTGCAGCCGTCCAACACTTTCTCACCCAACCAAAGTACATTTGGGTTGTGGTAAGATATAGAGGTACTAAATTTAGGTTCAAAGGGAGATAGGTTTAGTAGTCGTACACTAAATTTAGTCGAAGTTCCATTGGATAATTCATTAGGTTCATTATTTGGGACTTTTTTTTTCAGAGAAAAAGAATGCATATTAAGTATAAGACACCAAGAGGATGTTGACATGTTTGTTAAAGCATCAAAAACCTTCCCAAAATCATCCCACGTATATAAATCATGCCCCAGAATTAGGGTCCCAAAAGTATGTAGCAACCAATTCCTAATTCTGTCCAAATTCCCCATACACCCATCGAACGCTTTGTTGTTCCTCTCTTTCTACACCACCCCAAAAATAGTTAGGAATGACCTTTACAATTTTCAAATTCTTACAAACCCCATCCCAAGCCCAAAGTTCATTCTAGTTCATTATTTGGAACATACGTAATATCTATTAGTTCTTATTCTTTTCCTATGACAAAAGATGCAGGATTCAAATTCATTTTGTAGCTACAAGAAGATATCAATATTCATGTTAAAGCAAGTAATCAATATGTTTTATGTTCCAACAAAGAAGATGTTTTTCGCGGAGTCTTTCTTATACTTGGATACCTACCCCCTCCATTCTATCTATAATTAATTTTAATTTTGAAAGGAAGTTTGTTAAAATTTACTATTAGCATTGTGTCAAAGATGCACATACCTTGTCAAAAGTTCAACTGCAGCAGAGCCATATCCAAGCTGAAGTAAACCCGATTGAAAGGCAGTTAAAAAGGTTTTACAAGAATCTAGGTCAACAAACAGAATTAGGCATCTGTAAACTAGAGAATTACCCTCATAGCGCTAGGATGGGTGGCAATACGTACAATGCGAGCACCTGAAAGACTGGGAAAAACTGTATCCCGAAATTGTTCACAAAATTTCCAAGGTATTTGGTCTCCAAAAGGTTGATGGCCATCACTCAAACTTTTAATTGCAGATTTACGAGATATCTGCCCTTCAAAACAGACCTGTGAACAAACTAACAAATTAAATAACAATATTAAGAACCATAGAACTAATACTTACAGTAATTACAGAAAAATTTCCATAGAGTGAATGCATCTCCTGCTGACATACAATGAAATTCATGAACTTTACCGGTAGCTAGAAACTAGGGAATTCAAATAAGCATTTTCAAACAATAGAAACTTTACAAAGATGAATTTATGCAGGACAAATTAGTCTTAAGTTGAAAATATAGCTTAGATATCACATCTAGAGTCTTTTAAATGTTATACATAAAAGGTCTCAAGCATCATACTTAACAAGTATGATTGCATCACAAATTATAAAATATTCAGAGAATTCTAAAGACTCTTTATTGAACAATTGGGCTTCTGTCAAAAGTGAGATTACATAAGTTACTTATAGTGACCTCCTTTTCCATCGTTCCACCACTTCAACTGCTCGTTTGTGCATGATTGCAACCAACAAAGAATTATTGTGTCTACCATCTGTAAGTGATGGATCATTCTCTTCCCTAATATTCCACTAACTCATGTCCAAAAAAAAAAAAGTTCCGCACACTCAAAGTTTTTGAAAAGAGGATGCTAGAGCAAAGTTGACGGAACTAACAACTAAAATAAAAGGATTGCCTCAAAATTACTTGAAAACAAGTCTTAACCATTGAAAAACCAGATTGGAAGAGGTAAAACCAATCTAGTAGAACTAATCTACTCAAACCTATTGCGGAAAAGGTCAAAGCATGATAAATTTGACAACGTCCATTCACGGGTCATGTGCATGAAACAGATTTTGGCCACAAGGGGGCGATATGGTGAGGCAGCAACAATTTGGGCTCTTCACTGCGAGTGGCACATTTTTTGGTGGATTTAGTGGTAGGGATTCAGGTATGGGCTGTTTGGACTTGTCTGAAGCCAGTTTTTGTGGTGTCAAGGATCACCTTCTACTGGTTGTGGTGATCTTCAGCAGGCATCAGTGAGCTAGCTTTTACGCTTTCCAATGTGGGTTCTTATCATTTCCGATGGTTACAACTGTTTGGGCGTGAATTTGTGAGCATTCACAGGAACATTTAAGCTCTAACGCTTAAAAAAGTAGGATAAAGTTAATCTGTCTGATAAAACCTAGATATCACACCTGAGGTCACTGAGATACCACACCTAGAAATTTCTAGACATCATACTTAAGAATTAGATTACATCATGCAACCACAAAAATAGGAAAAAATTTCCCAGAATGTCATTATTGAATAATTGGGCTTCTCTCAAAAGTGAGATTATGCAAGGTAATACTTAGGTATTACACTCTCAAAAGTGATCCTCCCAAAATAGGATTAGACTAAGAAATATTAATATTAACATTATTATTAAGAATATTATCACAACAAAAAACATAAATTAGATCCTAAATAATTAAGTTTGTAAATAAACTAATAAAACCTTAATCTTAGAACAATAATCTGTAGATTAGTTTTAAAGATACAAAATTTTCAATCACTAATCTATTTAGTTCATATCCATTCTCTATCATAAACATTTCGTTGTTTTTATCAATCCTCAAATTTACAGCTGGTTGAATTCACTTTTATTGACATTCCTGAGAAAAATAGATTATAGATGAATCAACTTACTACATAAAATCATGCTAGTTAGACTGTAACAGAACAGAAATGGCAAAAATAGTTGCTAATTGAGTCCCAAACAGTAAAGATTAAGACCTGGATAACACACAAAATATCAGGAAGCTGATTTTTGGACTCATCAACAGGACCTGCATCAACAAAATTAATTGAAATCATTCTCAAACTCCAGTAGATATGTAAAATTCCTTTCTAATGAAAAAGGTAATACCCAGCAACACGAACAAATGGTGAGCCGGAGCATCAGCCAATAATTGTAGATCATTAGGAGAATTTTTGTAGTGTGAGGAGACATATAGAGCCATCATCCGCTGCAAGATAAATATGCTTGAATATCTTTCCAAAAGTTTGTCGCTTGATGATAAGAAATAACAGAAAAATACATATCTGCTTCACAAAGATTTAAATTACCTGCAAAAACAACTCACTATCTTTGTGATAGGAAAAGAGTGTATCCCGATTGACATAATAGAGATCACATTCACTTGGTGGCGGTAATCTACAGACAAAAGGAGTGGGAATCAGTAAAAATGTAAGAAAATTGTTCGGCAACCAAAAGTATAAACGTTTGGTACCTGCTGATAGTAGGCACAGAATTTGTAACATCCAGACAAAGTAAAGAATTAAGCCAGGATTCTATCGGATCACCAGAAGCATATCTAATAGATTCATTAAGTTCTATCTTTTTAAAAAGGCGACCTGCAATCAAAGATAACCAAGCACTAAGCAAATTTCCAAAGGAAAAGTACATTAACAATATTTAAATACACCTTATGCCTGCATGAGTTGAAGACATGGAAATTAAAATGCAAGACAATCTTCATACCTACTGTCCTAAAAAATTTCAAGCAAAGAACAGGAATCAATAGCACAAAAAAAAGTTCTCGGATTTTTATACAGAAAAAAGGCATATTGGAACGAAAAAGAAATAAAACTAAGAGGACCAGTTATCATCTTTTTTTTTTAAAAATAAAAGTTAAAGTAAAGTATTATTAACATTGTACCAAGGGGGTATTCCCAATATATAAGATAACTACATATCAATCAAATGGTCAAAAACACCCCCAAAATCATCAAGCTCCCTAATGTCATGAAGGACCAGTTATCCTCCTTGAAGAAAGAGAACGAAAAAAAAGAAAAAAAAACCCAACTATATTCAAAAGATGATAGTCGGAAAATCTCTGTGCAAAATAGACAAAGATAATATTTAAAATACCGCGTGCCTTTACCCTAAAGGACACCAAAGAAACACCTCATCCCAAAAAAGAGAAAATGAGATTTGTTATCATTGAAAATCCTCCCATTTCTATCCAATCAGATCATTCACAGCCCAATAGAAGTAGCCCCATCAACCCATATCTACTTCTTCCTACCAACCCCATGGAGAGAAGAAGACAAGTTAATCCAATTTGCTTGGGAGAATTCCACTCCAACCCACTGAAATTCAGTAAGCAACTTCAAATAATTTCATCTTGCCACCATGTGGTAAAATATAGATATTCAAACATCTCACAGATACAGCATATCCAAAAGGTCTACAATATCAAATCCATCTTGAAAGGTATGCTTTTGAGCAATATACTCAAAATCCGCAAGCAATGATCTCTTATGTCAACAAAGGAGGAGAAAGAACTTTCAAGTGCTCTCCTACTTCTTCCTTTCAAAAATGACAGAATATAGAAAAGGGAACAAGGGAGGCTCATCTTTTTTTGGACCCTAGAGTAATTTTACCATCTCATTCCATGAAGGTAAAGATGGAAGCTCCTAATTTTGGTGGAACAAGAGATCCTGATTTCTTCTCCGATTTACTTAACTCAATGGAAGAAAATCAGTATGTTATGTCAGATGAGTTCAATTTGCCAAGAGGATTTTGGTAGGACCTGCAAAAACTTGGTGGTATAGCATTGATGAGAATATAAAAATGAGACAACCAACAATTGAAATATAGGATGAGATGGAAGTCATTCTTCGTGAAAAATATTTACTTCCCACCTACTTTGACAAACTTCATGACCAAACTTATATTTTAACTCAATGCAGTATATCAATAACTGAGTACACACAAAAGTTTACAGAATTAAAGGAGCAAGTTGGTAGAAGATGATAATCAGGCAGCAACTTTGTTCAAATGATTGCACTAGTAGGTAATATACAACAAGCTCCAAGTAGGGCTATTGTGGCAAAATCAGCTTCCAACACACCTAATACTAGAGGTGAGGAAATAGCCTCCTTCAAGTGTGGAAAGCCATGCATGCAGGTATCAATGCATAAGAAAAACAACTTCCATATTGGAATCGAAGAAGAAGAAGAAGGAAAATTAACAAATAAGAATGATGACGCTTCCTTTGATGATGATGCCTTAGTTTATGATAACTGCTGCCACGAAACTTCCCTTGTGTCTGTAGTCAAGCATATCCTTGCAACACCTAAGGTTGAGGAAGGTGATTGGCGTTGCACTACATATTACAGAACTCTCTAATTTGTGGGCCTAAAGCCAAAAAGCTTGTCATCCATGGTGGAAGTTCCATGAATGTAGCGTCCACCTCAACCGTAGAGTGCCTCAAACTTCCCACCCATACAAAATAGCATGGATTGATAACACAATAATTGTGGTAACTTTAACAATGCCTTGTTTCTTTCCATAGTGGTAAATATATAGACACCATTCGTGTTATGTCATTCCCATGCGTGATTCATATTCTTCTTGTTCGTCCTTAGCTACATGATTGAATGTACACTACACTGGAAGAGAAAACACATTCCTTTTATATGGAAAAAGAAACATTCTCTTGCAACTCATGAGTACAAAAGATATCAAAAACTTTAAAGTTGGGAAGATTAAAAAACTTGCAACTAGTGGCCAAGCTAAAAAGAAACGGTTATACCTTTTGTTAAGAAATGATTTTCACCCTTTATATTTCCCAAAAAAAAAAAAAAAAAGTCTATTGATTTGGTTCCTTTACCACTAGATATTTGTCCTAGCATTGAGGTAAAAGATTTTGCTAAATATATACATGACATTTTTTTGGAGATAAAAAGTATAATGTATGTATTAACAAGGTACCAAAACGGGGGTACCACCCATGTACAAAAGATTTACAAAAGAGTTAGTGTATCAATGACATTCTCAAAAACCTTATCTGTAATAATGTCATGAACTAACAAGGTGATCCCAAAATAGTAAATCCATCTATCTCTTAATCTATACAACCCACTCGCTTTACTATCAAATGCTCTATCATTTCTCTCTTTCCAAAGAACCAAAAAAACATTCAATGGAATTAAATTTGCTATATTTCTTTTTATACTTAATCCCACCCAAGCCCAAATTTCTCCACAAACAGGACCCACTATTACTCAATTAATCCCTAGAAGACCATAAACCGTGTACCATAGACTGTATGCAGTAGGACACCACAGCAGTAGGTGATTGCGGGATTCCTCAGCCTTCAAATAGAGATAACAACCATTGATTAGAATCTGACCTTTGTATCTAAGTTTGTCAATGGTTAGTATTTTCTCCCAGCAAGCCTCCCACGCAAAAAACACAACACGCGGGGGAGCCTTGGTTTTCTAGATTTGCTTACAAGGGAAATTTTGAAAACCTTCTGCAGCACCATTAACCAAAAATCTGTAATAAGAGCTGACAGTGAAAACTTCCTTCTCCTCCAAATTCCAGATGATTTGATCAGTCGAAGGCTTAACCTGCTGTGAAGCTAAAGTCTTTAGCATGTCTTCATATTCACTGATTTCCCAATCATTCAAATTTCTTGATACATTGATGGACCATTCAACCAGCATGTTCTTGGACTGAGCAATGCCATAAATCCTCGAAAATCTTCTCATAAGACAGCCATCATCAAGCCAATCATCAAGCTAAAATCTGATCTTATTACCTCTACCAAATTTCCACCGGGTACACTGACATACATGAGATACATGTAAATATTAGACGTGAAGTGCTTTAAGTGACGACCTTTGCCAACTTAAAATAAAAAAAGACTTGCTGACTTAAATGAGAGAGATATGATAATGGTACGCATCAAACCTAGAATGTTTCTTAAGGGAGATTACGAGAAACTCCATTAAACCATGCCTAGGAAAATTCTCAAGAAGATGAGCTCAAATGCTTATGTTCTTGACTTGTGGAAAGATATGAGCATAAGGTTTTCAATGTTGAAGATATAACCTCATATCAAGGAATTGAAGCTACTGTTTCTCATAATCATATTCCTCGTCGCTTAACAATCACTACAAACCTCAGGAACGAGATAGAAGATATTGTTGACTATTAAGAGGTAGCTATAATGAGAGTGGTACTTATCACAACTTTCTAGTAAAATGGAAGGGGCGTCCTAAAGTTGATTGTACTTGGATCACAGAAACTAACCTCAAAAGGATCAAGCTTTCCATGCATGTTACATTTTATGATTTCAACTCGACTAGAGTCGAGTTTTTCTCACTCAGGACGAACTAATGGCATATAGACATAGTAGTAATTTACTTAGGTTATTTTTATTTTTTGAGATAAAAGTAAGACGATATATTAAAGAGACGCCAAGGGGGCGAACCCGTGTACAAAAGGAATTTACAGGTCGGTAAAAATATCAACAATATAACGCAGATCATCAAAAGAGACAAGGTTATGACCAAGAAAAATGGAACCAAAAAAGTGCAGCCATTTGTCCTTGATAGAAATAATGTTAGTTTCACTTAGGTTATTTGTATGTTTTCTGTTTTATTTATGTTTTCTTTTACCAATCCTTTTAGTATTAGTATTTCCTTTTTTATTAGAAGCAGCATTCATAACCTTCATTAGTTTTCCATTATTCAGTAAAGGCTTATTTGACCCCCTATAAAGACATGAATAACCTCTTTGAGATCATGATTAATTCAATAAGAATTTTGAGAATTTCTTACTATTCTATCAAATTTTAGGCATAATACCTAAAAACTCTATATGTGATATTAGGTTTCTCCCAAATTTCTAAGCAAGCAAATTAGCCTAATTTGTCCTATCAAAAATCATAACATCTTTCATGATCTTTTTTGCTAATTCAATTGCTTCACCTATCCTCATACTTCCAAGATTATTGCTTAATTCTTGCTGATTCAATGGCTTCACCATTTAATATTTTCTTTATTCCTCACCATTAACCTGCAAAACTCTGCATTGGAGAGACTCATGTTTCTTTGCTCCGCTACCCACTACAGGAAAAAGAGACAAGAAAATGGGACCCCATACAACAACCAACAAGAGACATATCCCTCAAGCAAAGACTCCAATCTGCCCTTATGGCCTTGAATTATTCCATTTTCTTCTCCTTCCCCAAGATAAAGCAGGGTTCATGCGAGTGGAAAATTTGGTTCACCTGACTAGTATTTCCCAAAGCAACTAAGATCTCAAGAAATCAGATTAAAAACATATTTTGGCATGCACAATAGTACTTCTAAATGCAATCAGTAGAAAAGGCCACTGACAGCAAAAGTTCTGCAGGCATAATATCTGTACATATAGCTAATAGAGTGAAGCTCATATATACCAGAAAGACTGTCCTCTGCACCCTTCGCAGCCATCTGACTTTGCTGTTCCAGTTGCTGCAGAAGTTTTAGGGATAAAGATCGGCCAGTACCTTCATAGCTTTCCATAGAAGAAATAAAATTATGAGTCTTGTATTAAATCATGATTTACCTCCGAACTTGAGAAAGTGGCAGGGAGCATGTTTATAGTTGTAGAAAGAAATAACCCAACAGTTAATACTAGAACAAACTTGCTTACCCATTGACGGTAGATGAAAGAAACACCAAATAAGGACCAAGCAAAGACTTCACAACTGGTAATGGAATAGCTGCTGCTTCATCAACGACTAGCAACTCGACTTGGGAGAGCTTTTCATGTTCATGTGGCTGTATGTACTGTAAGAATTTGTTCATAAGATAAAGACAAGATTTATGAGAAACTAAGGAGAATAATAGAACTAATCTCACACAGCAGAAACTGTGGCATCATTGTAGGACTAAACAAGTGGTGACATAATACATATACTTAACCTGAATTGTTTGTCTGTGATGCTTGTAAATATTGATCCGCACAGGTGCTTTCTTGAACTCGGGATTTACACTCTTCACAATATCATAATCAAGATGTTCCTGGATATGGAGGTTGCAATAAGAAGTTTAAAATGAATTATTTGAACGCAAACAGGGTGGTAATCCATTGATATCTCTCACTTAGAAAATTTTAAAAAACTATAAATAACGCAAGAATGACTATGTAGAAAAAACAAATCCATATTTATCTATTTGGGACAGAAGGCTTTCTGTGGCCTTTATTTGGGCTAAGGCCAAGTTTTCTTTCAAAGAAGGAATAAGGGGGCTATCTTACATTTTTTTTTAAATGAAAAGAGATATCATTCTAAAGGTACCAAGGGGGTACCACCCAATATACAACAGTTACAGCTCAATCAAATAATCTAAAACCATCCCAAAATCCTCAAGATCCTGAATATCATGTCCCAAGAATAAAGAACCAAAAAGATGAAACCATCTATTCTTGATGCTGTTAAAATCATTTTCTATCCCCTCAAAATCTCTTGAATTTCTCTCTTTCCACACAACCCACAATAGAGATAATGGGAATCAGCATTAAATATTTGTTCTTCTCACACAATCTAGCTCAAGCCCACAATTCATCCTTAACCGACCCCGTTATAACCCATTTGATTCCCAACATTCCATAAATGGAAGTCCATAGATCAGAAACCGGAGGACACCACAATAATATATGGTTACAAGATTCATCATAACATTTGCACATATAACATCTATTCACCAAGCATCTCCCCCTCCTCATGAGCATATCTATTGTTAAAACATTTCCTCTGCACGCTTCCCATACAAAAAAAGCCAATCTTGGAGGTGCTTTAGTCTTCCATACTTGTTTAAACAAAAACACAGAATCTGCATTCACCTTTCCACCCTGAAGGTAACAATATAGGGATTTCACAGAAAAATCCCATATTTCTCCATCGTCCACTGTTTATAATCATCCCGACCCCCCACTTTTAATTCAGATTAAAATCAGACATTTCTTTTTCCTCCTTTGTTTCCTTTTATGTGGATACCTTATCGTCCATTCTTTGTCTTCTCCTTCCTTTCTTATTAGTATCTCGTTTCTATTAGGAAAAAAAAAAAGAATTTTATTCACCATTACATAGTGGAAAGATAAATTTAATGGCTTATAAGTAGACAGTTGAGGTTTACTTTTTCCAGAGTCAAATTGCCCAAGCACAACAAATAATTGGCACAGAATCATGGAATCACCTACGTCCATCACCAAATCATTGAGTCAAGATGCCGTAAAACAAAATTAATTTTTAACCATTACTATGATTCTACTGTAAAATCACAGGATCACCCCTGCACAACCAACACAGATTTCATAAGAATAGAACCAAATTGAACCAAAAACATGTTATATTCAAAAATATAAAACCAAAAACATGTCCAGGCAGAAGATAATGAGAGAAAGAGAGAGCAACTGAACCTTATATTCAATAGCATCAAAACCCTTGCATACAAATTCAAACAAGGTTTTCAAATTCTCTGGACTTGGTGCAGTTACAAAAATATTAGAATACCTGTATGAGAATAATAACAGAGTTTAATAAGGTTAACATGAGAGTAAACAGTCAAAATTATAAGAGATCAAACAAAGGTACAATGAATCAAGCACGTTACCCAGAAGCAACAGCACCAGCAATTGCTAGACCAAGTGCAGCTGATTTTCCACGGCCACGTGCAGCAAGCAAAGCAACAGTGCTGCGTAAAGTCTTATCCAGAATTGCATCAAGAAAAGTAATGACAGCTTTTCCCTGCTCAGACAAGAAAATATTATCTCATTTCCACAGAACACTTTATAAGGCATTGGTGTTTATCAGCCGCAAGAATAAAATAAAAGGCACACATTTTCAGCTTCTACCTGATCCAGCGTACAACACTTGTTAATCAATGGACCAGCAGGAAAATCATCATTCAGTTGTTCTTTCAAATTCTTCAGGTCCCGTTCAGCTTCTGAAAGCCCCTCCAAATCCTTTCATCACCAGCCAGCAGAGCAAAGAGAATAGTATATAAAGTTAGAATACTTTAAAATCAAATATCTAAGTTCTGATTGCACAAGCTACTTATAGTCTTCACTAGTATTAGATAAATTAACTTGATAAACAGTTTGCTTGAGTAGGAAAATAAAGAAAACAGCTTGCACCTCCAGATTTACCACATAAAATCACAGCAAGAAATAGAATTTAGCATCTAAAACTCTAGTTGCTCATTGCAATGTTAGAGGAACCAGAAAATTACCTCCTTCACGGGGACGGGGGTGATTGATCTTATGTGAGATGAAATTGGTAAAATATTTAGCTCATCGTCCATGATAACACATGCCTTGTTTGATGCAAGTGATAATAAGAAGCGTTCATTAAAGCGCCCAGCAGCTTCAAAATGTGATTCAGTACGAAATCTATCATGAACATCCTGAGATTAACCAGTTTACCATTAGTTTATTTTCCCTTTTGTGATGGGCCTCAATGTTAAGTAATTGATAATCCATAGATGAACAAGTCATGGCCCTAGCTCTTACCAGGACATCCCCAAATAGATAATTAATTAACAATGAACCTTACAGCAACAAGCAGGCAGGGAGGATCAATGTTAAAATAGGGATAAAATAATGAACACAGCACATATTCTCTACAAACTTTTTTCATCTTCTTTTGGGGCCAGAGGAAAATTGTTAAGATTATAACAGAACTCACAATTAATTAAGCATTTCAAATATACCTCTGGGCAAAGTAATGATACTAAAGAGCCCTCCATACTAAGATTAAGGGCATGAATTAATTGAACCACCACCAACTCAAACATATTCTAACACCGCATACAAATAGGAGATAACAGAATCAAATACCACTGTCAAAAAAATATATTCCAATTAATTTTACTCAAGAGAATATAAAATAGTTATCAATGCTATAAGCAAGATAAAGGGTACACATGCGTTATTAGGCGATAATAAGGTAAATTTGAGGTTGTTAGGCCACAAAAAGTATGAACCTTTCTGGTATTATGTTTCACTTATCTTCATAAAATAATTAAAACCCTTTTAGAATAAGTGATTCTAGTATTTTCCCAAACAAGCCCAAGGAAAATGTCAACTTCCTGAAAAGTACTATCTTTCTATTATAAACATCAGAATACCTCTGCATTTCAAAGTAAAACAAAATTACAAATTACAAAAGAACATAAAAAGAGAACTTAATAGCTATTTCCAATATTTCTCTTGCTCCTTTCAACAAATATGCAAATACAGAAAATGTAGCATACCATGACCATGGTGTACAGGCTGGTAAGCGAGGAGAGAGAACGAAGTAGAAGTATGATTAATCCACCACCTTCAACTGTTTCTATAGTTCTTGCAAGGAGATTTGGTGTCAAAGCCTCAAAATCCTAATGTCAAGGCAGATTCAAAAATTGGGAGAGATATGGCACAATACTTAGTAAAAACATCGGAAAGAAAACAAAATGGATACAAGCTGCCGGCCTAAGTGAATAACAAAGCTCAAGATGAAATAATACCTGTAATATGCACATTCCGAAAGTATTTCCAAGAATTCTTTCAGAATCTTTGTATAAGCAATATGTCAATCCCCCAGTTTCAACAAAAAGAGAAAAAGATTCAACTCTATCTGGATCCAGCAGACCTCTCTGCGTCAACTTCTTTATTTGCTTCGCACGTTTTTTCTTATGACTGCATATATATAATCAATTTCCATCATGTTTTTTATAGTCTAGGCAGGAGGTTCATTCAATAACAAAGCAGTATCTAACAAAGTAAACCTATATATATTTTATTTCATAGTCACCTCTAACTAAGTTTATAATCAATGAGAGATTTCAGTAAAGCATGAAACTTCTACATTTTCTTTTCACTCATCTAATGCTTTAGTTAGTAACCGACTCAGTTCCATGTCCTTGTATATTTACATATATCATTTAACTTCCGGTTTTAAAGACAAAACTTTTAGTGCATGAATAAGAAGACAACACCTATTCTAACTAAATGAAACTTTAAAAAAATGAAGATTAGAACTAAAGTTGAACCTGCTAAGTTCAAGTTTTTCCTTGTAAGCCCACAAGACAGTTGGCCTGGACTTGATCACTGCCTTGCTCAGCATGTAATGAAGATTCACAACCTGCAAAACATAAACAAAACTAACATTAGCAACCAAGTCGTGCTTCGGGGAAAACAATTATAAGTCAGACAAAACCAAGAAGAACCAAATTTGTTACCGAAAAAACAGAAAAGTCAAGAAGGAGTACCTGGTGAAGGGACTTGTCCCCGATGATCAAGAACATAGAACGATGTCGCATTTTAACGCCATTTTCTATCAGAGTCCTGATTCGCTCATCTACTTTCTTCCTCATTTTGTCTTTATTTTGATTTTAACCGAGTCTCTGTAAATAACAACACAAGCTTTATAAATAGTTAGCATTCAATACACTGAGGTAACCTTCCTATGATTTCTTTTCTCCTAGAATCTACTGCGTTATAGTAAAGAAAGACGCAGCACGGAGACGTAAATGAACAAAAACGAGAAAGAAACTAGTAACAATAGCTACCAAGGAAGCAGATAAAGTTTCGGTACCAGATGGAGCTAGAACACTCGTCTAAACAAATAATTCTTAAAAATTGAAGAATAATGTACCAGACGAAGACGTCGTCGGACTGAGGCTGGTGCTTCCGAGCTGTGTACAGTAGAAGAGGGAGACGTCGCAGAAGGAGGCGAAATAACTTAGGAGGACGTTTAGGCGAGCTCGCGAGACACTTTAAAGCCTTTGCTGACAGAGGAGGACGAAGCCACAGGGGAAGCAGAGAGAGATGCAGAGGGAAACTCTGCGAGCAAGAGGAAGAAGAGACTGGAGCTGGCCGTGTGTTAGGGTTTTAGTTTAGTGAATTGGGTTTAACGGGATGATTTGGGGATTTTCCAAATTATTATTTTAATTTTAATTTTTAATATTATTTTTTAGTTTTTAAATTATTTGTTATGTTAGAAAGAGTTTGAAAATCATTTTTTTTAAAAAAAATTAATATTTTTAAGTTTTTAAATTTAGTTTAATTTGTAATTTTTATGATAACAATTTGTGACTTTCAAAAAAAAATTCAACGAAAAATCATATTTTCAAATAATTTATAAATTTTTAGACTAAATTAAAACAAAAAAAAGACAAAATTACAATATAATCCATAATTTATGAACTAAAATTAATAAATTATTCTTTTTATTTGTAATTATTTATACGAACGTCGGGGATCAAATTATAATAAAAAATTTAAAAGCTGAACCGTTAAAATATTAAATATTGAAAATTACTTTAATAATTTATTATATTTTAAAAATATATTATCATATTAATTTTATCTTAAAAATATCTTTTAAAATATATATATCTCTTGTAGCAATTATTTATATTATTGAATAAAATAATTAGACCAAATGGATGACCCAAACCTACTTAGCCCAATTTAATTAGGTTGGGCTAGTTATTATATTATTACAACGAAATTAAAACTAGTTCGAAACTTTGAAGATTTTGAAAAAAAAAATTCGACTCGATTAATTACTTTAACTAATAGTTTAAACTCAAATCTAATACGTTAGGTTGAATAGATAAAGCCCGACCACATCATAGTTTCTTTAGGTTGAATAGGTAAAGCCCGAACACATCATAGTTTCTTTCTTCTTTCTTTAATTTCTAAAAAGTAAATAAATTCGAGTATGTATAAATATTCTAGTATGTATATAACGTGGTTCGAAAAATAAGTTTATACGTTAAATTGAGTTTGATATGATCACTATTGTATAAATTAATATTACTAATTTATAATTATTTTAAAAAAAATTAAAAGTTTAGGAATAATTAGTTGTGAAAATTAGATAAACGAGAGAATTTGATGAAGAATTAGTGTTGAATGAGAAACGGGTATGGATATTCGTACCTTTGTTTTTCTTCATTTTTTTAAGAATACCTTTTAAACCGATTATTTTATGGCTATCGTGAGGGATAATATTTTACTTTTTACTTTGTAAGCCTTAAAACTCTTAAATTATAGTTGTTACGGATTGTAAAAGCTAAAAATGATATAATTTATGATATAAATCATATTTAAAACGTAATAAATATCATTATTTTACGGAAAAAAAAGAGTCAGATATGACCATAACGACAAAATGATAATCATTTGAAGAGTAGCAAAATGAGATCTTATGTTATGCGCATAAGAGTTTTATTGTACAACGAATAAGTATTGAGACTACTCTTACAATTCAGACATTCTTTAGGAGTTCTATTAATTTTTAGTGATGGAATATGCATCATACTGTATAAGAGAATAGAGAATTGAAGTCGTTCTAAACTGGATCAAAGAACAAATGTGATTCAATGACGTTTTTATCATTATTTTTAGCAGAAGATCACAATAATTTTTGACACTTTCACGAGTGAAGAAAGTGTAAATAGTCATTAGAAATAAAATTTTTACTTTGTTTACACTTGTTGTGTTTTCTATTTAACTAAACTTATTTTTTTTTTGTTTTGATCATATATTCATTACAAAATTTACATACTATGTATAATCATTTACTATAAATATATAATCCACTCGTGAATAAAAATTACATTAAAAATTTTTTCATAAAAAACTCCTAAAAGACAATAATTAAGTTTTTCATGATATATATTAGAGCAA